>NC_143235.1:1894603-2198663 GCF_009617815.1 Ciona robusta
AAAATCTCTCGACCGAACAGAAGAACCAAAAGAAGGAATTCATTCTTACATTTCCACACTGCTGCGAATTCTAGCAACTCGGTGCATGATGCAAGCTGTATATTTCTGCAGTGGTTTGGAATCAGATTTTCGACATTACGGCCTCGCTGCACCAATATACACCCACTTTACATCTCCAATTCGTCGTTACTCTGACATCATGGTTCACAGACTACTCGCTGCAAGCATAGGAGCTGACAAAACATTTTCAGAACTTTTAAACAAAACAGAAATCCAGAATGTTTGTAAAAACTTGAACTTTCGGCACCGTATGGCACAATATGCACAGCGCGCGTCTGTGGGATTACACACGCAGTTATTCTTTCGTAGCAAAGTAGTTCACGAAAGCGGTTACGTTATCTTCGTCCGTAAAAACGCAGTACAAGTTCTAATACCAAAGTATGGCCTTGAAGGGACGGTTTTCATGGATAGAGATTTTGAAGGAAACACCACAGTTAATGCTGATGACTTGAAGTATATTGAGGATAAATGTGAAATTACTGTGCGTGGAGTTAAGCTGTGTGTCTTTGATGAAGTTACAGTTCAAATATCTCATGACGCAACTAATGTACAACACCAGAGGATAAACTTAAAACTTGTGCACCCGAAAATAAATGGAATAAGTATTCCAAGTTCTGTCTAATTTGGACTTCTGGGAAGTATATATGTTGTAATATAATGCAGGACTGGGGGTATATTGTGGTTGTGGGCGCTAATTCATTTTAAAATATCATGATTTTATATTGAAATTCAGCACATGTGTAATGTAATAAAATACTTGCTTTTATGTTGTATGCAAAAAAAATTGCATTTCAAACAAAAATTTTTTTGCTAAAATCCACCACACTGCCTTTATTAAACCACTGCTTAAATTCCAGTTCTTAGAATGGATAGTACCAAGGATTATTTAGCAAAAAAACTTAATTCTGACCACCAAGATTTAATTCACGACATTTCATTTGATTTATTTGGCAAAAGATTTGCAACGTGTTCAAGTGACCAATGTGTACAGGTAGGGGGATTTGTTTTTATAATTTGAATTTGATAACATTGTATTCTATATAGGTGAGTTCTTGTCGAAACTTGGGTTTAGGCAGATTTGGCCAATTACCCCAGCCGACCAAGGAGTTTTTAACAATATTGCTGGCAGTAATTATGTTTTAAATATTGCAAGCTATATTGGGCACCTTAATTCAGTAGTTGCAACTTGCAACACTCCTAAGAATTAAGGTTCTATACTTGCTATAGCACTACTACCATTGTGTGGGTGAATTTACTTAACGAACATTTCTCTAAGCAACCCAGTGGTCACTGATAGGTTAAAGTTGCAGTTGCCATAAAAGGTCTGTTAGACTTTGGTTTTGTATTATTTATTGTAATAGTAACAGTTTAAAAAGTAAAATTACTACTTACTTTAACATTGTACTACTACTGTTACAGGTTTGGGATTTAGATGAAAATGGAGATTGGCAGAAAACTGCTTGTTGGAAGACACATAGTGGATCAGTATGGAAAGTAACATGGGCACACCCACAGTTTGGACAAGTATTGGCTACTTGTTCGTTTGATAAGACTGCTTGTATATGGGAGGAAAGAGGTATGAAGTGTTTTAAATACAGCTTTATTTTAATGTACTGCTTATAATAAAATAAAAAAAAGCTTATTTTATTTTTTTGATTGCGGTAGCGACGATTTAGAAATATATAGTTTCCTAACCAGTGGGATACAGCTTTATTATGAAGCACTGCTTGCTTTCTAACCAATGATATACAGACTGCTGGTTATTAGCAGTTTTAACCAGTTCATAGCTGTACTGGTGGAATTCAACTTTATTTTAATGCGGCAATACATAATCGCTACAGCCTAATTACCTAACTAGTAGGGGTACTGATTTGATGATGAAAGGGTTGTGAAATTACTAAGAAGGATCTTCCATTTGTCCAAGTATTATGGAATTCTTGAATATAAAAAAAAGAAATTGGAAATTTATACGTTGTTAACATGTTCGAAATTTTTTTTACAGTTGTTGAAAATGCCTCAAACAAAGTTGAACATATATGGGTGAGTGTGGAACGCTAGGAAAAATTAGAAAATAATATCTTGAACCTAAATCTTTTATTTCTCACCTCAGGTAAACAAAGCAAACCTTGTTGACAGCAGAAGTTTCGTTAAAGATGTCAAGTTTGCCCCAAAGCATTTAGGTCTTCAACTGGTGGGTAGGAGTGATTTGCAAAACATATCTGCACAATATAAAATGTATTTTAGTACAACCTTTACGGGTTCAGTGCCCGACACTGATACCATTTATGTATGTTCCTTGGCATGACACTTTAAGGACATTACCCCAACGCAGTGGTCCCTAATTTGTAGAATCTTGGGTATTTCACTTGCATGGAATAGTAACAAAGTCCTAAAGCACAAGTCCCCTAAAATTATAATTCAGTAACCCACTTACCTAGGCTACCTGCTCAGAGAAAGGAGTTGTTCGAATATATGAAGCTCCTGATGAGATGAATCTAACACAGTGGTCGATGCAGGACCAAGTGGAATGTAAAATATCATGCTCATGTATTTCATGGAACCCATCCACGTATGTAACTTTGCCTCTAAAAATATAATGATAAAGAGTATCATCTGTATTTCTATTTTATTCTAAATGGGTGAGGTCCTACAGCATGACACGCCATTGAACATTTTTTGGGCCAGAATTACCCGAAACCCAGGGTGTTTACACCCACTGGATTGAAGTAATATTTTAGTGTCTTTTTCACACATGTCTATTGGTATCATTATCGTAACTCAGATTGTTTGGTTACAAGGACTAGAGGCAGAGTAGCTCACCAGTAACACTATGCCAAGACCCTGGTTATTGGCTTTAAAGTGGTCACCAAACTTAACTACTCAGTGCCAGTTAATGCTAATTAACACAATATATATGACAGGTCACCAAACTTAGTTTACTTAGTTGCTAACGTTCACACTCACAGTATATATCTCACATTGCTTTATTTACCCAGGTACAGATACCACAGCCCTATGATAGCAGTTGGTAGTGATGATTCAAATTCTTCAAGTGGAGGAAAAGTTTTTATTCTTCAGTATAACGACACTGTAAGGTGAGGTTTTGGTATATTGGTAATTCTGACAAAGGGTTTAGGCCGAATACCCCGACCCCCAGACCAGAGTGCTGCAACTCGGTAAACATTGCTCAAACTTGCTCAAACTGGGTTCTGGGTTTGAGCAATGTCATTTGAGTGTCTTCCCCAAAGACACTTAGACATTTAGTTTTTCTTTGGTACCGATATAATCAACTAACCACTGGGCCACCGCACAGACGATACCATTGGATATCATTAACAAAAATCTCAAGCCATTTACATTGGTACAACACCAGGCCATTTACATTTCTCCTACTTTAACTTACTCTTGGTAAATTGATGTCATTTGTTCCTACAGGGATTGGATTAAGATTTCCACCATAATGATTATAACTGACCCAGTTAGTGACGTCTCATTTGCTCCAAACCCTGCGTTAAAATATCACAGATTAGCTGTTGCTTCAAAGGATCTTCATATTTTCCATCTTAAACCAATGAAGTAAGTACAATTACTATTTAACTGTTCATAATGGCAATTTCAATATGGCATAGTACCTTGCCTGGAATAGAAAATACGTTTATTTGTACATCGTATCATAATTTAATGAGCCAGATGCCACATACAATCGTTAGTTTACTACGTAAATTTAACCTATGTTTTTGGTACATGTAATAGCATGTAGTTTAATAACTATTAAATTACAGTGAGGACAATGATCCGAACTATGACATACAGAATACTTCTTATGAACATAACCTACAAGAAGTTGCTGTACTGCCAGACCATCGCTGTGAGGTATTATACTACATGTGTAAAGGTGGCTGTACACAGTATCCGGAATTCGTCCAATTTGTTTGTTTTGTCCGGTTTTTCGCTGCTGCATGCGGAATTGGACACGGGTTTGCATACGAATTCGCATGCCGAATACTGTGTACAGTCACCTTAATGCTATTTAATATATTTGGCTCCAACTTGTTGTTCAAAAGCAAGGGAGACATGACCAGTATGGTATCTGAAAGATACCGGGATCAATGCTTAATGGGCTACTGATAGTCTGATACCGTTAATGGTATATGTGTCCTTGGGCAAGACATTTAATGAACATTGCTGTAACCCAGTAGTCACCAATGGATCGTAGCACCCTTGGTGTAAATGTAATAGGCAAACTCAAGGATAAATCTAAGGTTGCATGGCATGTCTTGATGTAGGACCTCACCTATATTGAATAAAATGTACCAACTAATATACAATGTTGAGGCAAGGGGAAAACTCTGGCCTAAATCTTAGATTCCGTAGCGTGCCTCAATGTAGGTTCCTACCCATATATAAAGAAATAAAAGTCACACAAGCAAAAAAACCACTAGATCACCTAAAATAAACCTCTTACCCAACAGGTAACTGGATTGTCGTGGAATGAAACCGGCACTGGACTTATATCTGCTGGTGTAGATGGGCAAATATTCTTATGGAAAGGTGGGTTTAAAATTCATGTTTAATCAATTCTCCATGTTTGGTCAATTCTGTAGCAGTTCAGCAATGATTGTCCTGTAGATAGGTTGGAGTTTTTGACATGTTATAATTATAAATTAATTTAGCTCTGCTGAATTTATTATTTTGGGACAGTAGATGTGACAAACTAATAAAGGCCTGAATGGGACTTTGAAATGTCAATTCTAAAAAATAAATTTTGGTAAACATGCTAGAGTTAAAATTTACATACAAAGAGCTAAGAATTATGAACACAAATAAACAGTGAGCCTACTTAATGCCCTAAACTCTATGATAAGTGTTAAGTTCCTCTATTTTTTTGTGATATTTTATAAATGTATTTGTGATATCCCATATAGCACGTACCTGTTTTCGTGGTAATCCATAAATACTTTAGTGATATTCCATAAGTCTTGAATCATTTACATTAACTTTCTTTTACATTAACTTTGAATCTTTCTTCTTAGCAAACTACCTCGGCATCTGGAAAAAAATTGGTTCGCTGAAAGGTGAAATTGCCTCGCCTGCCGAACCGCAAACGTTTCCCCAAAACAACTCCCTTACAGCAGTTGCAATCAACAACAGGTACACTGCACGTGGATTCCAGCAAATACAACTCAAGCGCTAAGGCCACAAAGTTAGGTGGCTGGGGAAACTTCAGAAAGATTAATTTGTGACTTGAACATGGGGTTACAGAACTTTGGAAATTTGTTCCTTGCCATTCACTCTACTTGTGACTTTAGCGTCTGGTTGTTTTTGCCGCTGTTTCAATATCTGAGAAGAACTCAGTCTTGGATAATGTGGTGGTGCTCATAACATTCTATTATAATCCAAAAATCATAATGTTTTAATTTAAAGCATGGCATGATTAATTAAGTTCCTTTGTATAACTCCTTGCATGGTTCTGTTTCATTTTCGTTGTACTTTTTTGATAACTTTTCATTTTCTTAAATCGGTGGCAAATCTGTTGCAACCATTAGCCTTATTTTCACATTGGTCTGTGCAACATAGAAAATTGTGCTTGTTTTTTTTGCTATCGAAATACAATTTGTAGTGAATTGAAGTTTTGCATTTATTTTGTTCTGTAGTTTAGGGTAGTTAATACGATATTTGTTTTTATTTTAGATTTATAGCAACTTTTTTTATTTGGTTTCTTGGGTGTAATATTACTGTGAATAATACCAACACCTGATTATTAATCTGTTATTAATAAGCTGTGTAGGATAATGGGCCAATTCAGGCGTAAATGCACCCAAAGTTTGATTATGTCTTTTTCGTAAATAACACGAAGCAACAATTTTTTTTATAAATTACTGTAACAAACCATTTACTAAACAATCTACCTGTTACTAATCAATTTCTACAGCTCCTATAAAATCAAATATTTTTCTGTAACATAAAAAGAAAACGTAAAAGTGGCAAAATTAAGCATGTAAAAGTAACAGTTTCAAAACATGTAACAGGAGTTTTTGATAACTTGCTTCAACAAAAACTTTAGCTAGCAGTCTATATGTTGCTATGTGTACAAAATTTACGATATTTGGATAACATGCAAAACAATTATTTCTTTACAGAATATGCAATCTATATATTACATGTAGAAATGTCATAACAGTAAACAATATATACGATAGTACATGTACAAAATTTACAATATTGGATAATATGTAAAGCAATTTATTTTTACAGAATAAATTTCCGAAGGTTCACTCAAGGACGACCTCCCCCTCCTGTGAGACCTCTAGCACCAAAATTTGCGGGAGCTTATTATTAAAACTATGTTTAGAACTTATATTGATATTCACTGAGCACTAAAGTTAAGTAAAATATGCGGCAACTTACTAAACTGCTTTGAGATTGACATTTTGAAAAATGAGATGGCAAACATTAAATCAAATATGCCAATGCAAGTTTGCTTATCTAGTTATCATTAATTATAAATTTTATTCCAATTCTTTGCAATGGTATTAGATAAATATTTTTACATTGTGTACATATTGATACCATGCAGTCTAACCTAACATATATATACACATGGCTGGATAAGACCATAACATCTGGAACTATGAGTTAATTCCTAACAAATCAACTAAATTTATCACAATTAGAGAATTTGTTGCATTTACCAGAATGCTATTCTAGTAAACTAGTATATTTATCCAGCTTCTGGGACAACATACTGACTGAAATTCAGTCTTCAATAAACATAATCATACACTGCAGTTATTCTTTCTTTACTGGCATAATATTGCTTATTACTTTGCAATCGTGTATGTTAATGCATTCCTAAAAACACTAATTTTTTTACTCTATTCTCCCACCAATCTTCGTACACCTGGGCGTTTGTTTAATAATATATGTGCTAAAATATATGCTTATTTAACTACTTCAACCTGCCTGTATTTTGCTCATTACTTGTACCGTGTATGACTTTTAACTTGTAAAAAAAATAAAATCTTTAATTTGTGGGGTGTTTCAAGTGCAATGCTACAAGTTAATATTACACTATTATGTGATGTAATCAGTTTTGTCCAACATCTTTTGTCTGTTGTAAGCATTCTGTTTGAACGGTATACTTGCCGCGGCAATTGATGAGCAATAACACAAGAACTTTATCTATACAGTAAGGTGGGGTAAGATGATCCACGTTTTTATTCTTTTAAATAGTTCTATTTGGTAGTAAGTAAGAAGTATTTACAGAAATGTAACCGTATCACGACTCTAAATCAGTGTTGTTAATTGTTAAAACACATTTAGGAAATATTGGTTGTTATGTGTATACAGTATCTATCCATTAAATGTGCCAGCAGTTTACATTCATTCACATTTCATTCATTCATTTATAGCCTACTTCTACTCAGTGTAACTTTCGCAGTGTGCTCATGGGGGTGTACTAGTGACAACAAAAACCATGTGATGCTGTTGCTATAGTTACCAGCGACAAAGAAGGCTCGTTTTTACCTGGTCATCAGCATGCTGTGCTAAAGTACTATATAGTATTGGGGTAGACTGTGTTTTCAGTACAATAGTCACCAAGCAAGTACAAGTTACATGACTGCTATAAATAAATTGATATACAAAATAAACCTCATATTACGCCTAAAGCGAGGACTAAAGTTTGGTGTTTATTAGGAAGTTATGTTTCCCAATTACGTTCCATATAGCACATAGTCATTTAACACACAGTCCGTACATATCCCGATTCCGATTCAACAGATGCCAATTTATAAGTAAAGTTTAATTGCAAATCTTTTGGTGGTTATTCAAACGTTTTTTTGGCAGCAGAATATGCAGCATATGTTTCAGTTTTTAGGTAAAGGTCAATTAAAAGTTTTTACCCTTAGTTTGAATGCTGCAGAACAGTGTGCCGACTGTGCTGCAGAACAGTTAACATTGTTCGATCAAAAACGAAAACTCAATATCGCGGTTGCTGAAGTTGCTGACGAGGGTTGTTGGTATAAAGTCTGGTGAATCATTGATCCGAAGCTATTTCATCGTTATCTGCTCTTTGGGTTCAGGTGTATGTTAAACAACAGAAAGTCAAGTTCGTAAGCAAGCGTGTATGAAGAGCAGCAAAACAGTATATAGTAGGGTGGGGGAAGATGGGACACATTTTCATGCTATTTTCTCGTCCCATTTAGTAGTAAACAAAGAAAATTAAAATAATTATAAAACCATATCCTGACGACTCCCATAGGCCGTTGTTAATTGCTTAAAACACGATTAGGATGTTTGGATATTATGTGCTAAATGTGTCCCATCTTCACCCATCCTACTATATTACTTATTTATATTTTTATCGTGTAATGGGAACATCTATACTATTATAGCGGGAAAAGCGAGACGAGCACCTTTGGCATATATTATCCAAATATCCTGTTTGTGTTTTTAAACAATTAACAACGGTCGATGGGAGTCGTGAGAACACGGTTTTATAATTCTTTAAATGTTCTTTGTTTTCTACCAAACGGGACAAGAAAATAGAACAAAAAGTTTCCCCATCTTTCCCCACCATACTATATGAAATAGAATCTATTTGTAGTATAATAAAAAAACAAGTACTATTACGTGTCATAAGAATTTCTTTTATGATGGTTCTAAGTCTATATTATCGTTGGGTGGAAGATTGATATACCCGCAATCTCACGTCCCTCAAAAGTCTGGTTATTATATTTTGTGCCAACGTATAGGCTACTATATAGCAGGGTGGGGAAGGATCGGACGCCTATTCTAATAATAATTTATATATATTCGTGTTATAGGAACCATAAACATGGCGAGTAATATAGCTTTGGAGTTGTGTAAAGGCTTGTATACATGGACAAGCGTGGCTGTCATAGCTGTTTCTTTGTTTTATATTTGGTGGCGACGACCGCATAACTTTCCACCTGGGCCTAGAGGGTTACCTTTGATTGGTGTCTTGCCTTTCCTTGGCCGGTTCCCTGGAGAAGTATTTAAGAAGTGGAGCCTCGAATACGGCCCAGTGATGTCCGTTAGGATGGGTAGAAGTGACGTAGTGGTTGTCAACACTGGAGACAGTTTTAGAGAGGTGGGTTATTGTTGGCTTACTATGTGTATTTAGGCATGAAACTTAACAGTAGTTGCTCTAATCCATTGGTCGCTATGGGTTGTTTAAATTGTCAGAAATGCACTAAAAATGGACACACTTAGCATATAATATTCAAATATCCTGACGTTATTTAAACAATTAATAAAGGTCTATTGGAGTCGTGCATGGGAATATAGTTTTATAATTCTTTAGTGCGGTATTTGTTTACTACCGGACGAGAAAACAGAATGGAAAGGTGCTGATGGTCCATCTTACTTCACCCTACTATATTAAACATATTCCTTATAGGCTTTTGTAGAACAAGGAGCTAACACAAGTGGTCGACCCCCTGATAGTATGATCGGTCAAGTAACTGGAGACAAGGGACTTGTGTTCAAAGATTATTCGGCAAACTTTAAAGCAACAAAAAAGTGGATTTTGCGAACTTTATCACAGTAAGTAATATTAACAAGTTTTCTAAAGTTGCTGCGCCCAATCGTAATTTATTTAACTGTTTAAAACACGTTCAGGATATTTGGATATTGTGTACTATAAAGGTGTACCGTCTTTCCCCAATCTACAATATGTATCCACAAAACATCATTCATCAACTAAACACACACTGTGCCTGAAAACTAAGAAAAACGTTACATTTCTTAAGAACGAAGTTAATCTAGGCTGCAGAACATAGCTTGAGATGTTTAAATTAAACTAACGAGTATAACCTATATAGTGCACTTACCATGCCGTTCCTTATTTGGCCGTTCCATGCAGATACGGTTTAGGAAAAAGGGGAATGGAAGAAAAAATACAAGAGGAGGCTGATTGTCTTGCTGGCTATCTAAGGACAAAAGTTGGGAAACCCGTCGACTTTAAGGTGTTCAATAAGTTTATATAGTAGGCTATAGGGCATGGTGGGCGTGTTTTTATTCTATTTTATCGTCTCCTTCGGTAGCAAAAAGCAGTATTTACAGATTGTATAACCGTATCCTAACGACTATAGGAAAAGAAATAGTAGTTGTTAAAAACACGTAATGTACTTGAAGAATGTGCTGTAACGATATCCATCTTACCCCACAAGCAGTAATATATATGCTACTGACTAATTCTGTTTTAGTTAAGCCTGTACTGTCTTACATCAAACGTTGTGAGTCTTATAATGAGCGGACGTCGGTACGATTACGAGGACGAGGAACACCAGAAGCGGCTGGAGCTAATACATCTTATGTAAGTTTAAATACTTGCAAACCATATACGGATCTAAAATAACCTTGTGCGACGTGACACTGACTCGTTATACCACAGGTGTTTTGTTTTACGCACCTCCATAAGATGTGCTGAATCATCAGGTTTCCTATTTTACCCAACACACGGCCTACTAGAAATATCTATGCCGAGCCAAACAGTACTAATACTTTATTTACGAAATCTACGTTTTGTTTTAACAGATTCGGCGACCCAAACGATGCGCCAAAACTTTTGCTCATCGATCTTTTCCCAGCTTTGAAATATCTTCCCGTATTCAAAACAGCTAACGATAAACTGCGCAGCCGAATGAAAGCTGTTTTAGGTAGTATACAGATTCAAACTACTTTATATTGCGAATTACAATATAAAGAACTATAGGGCAAGATGGGACCTTTAATACATAATATCCAAATATCCTGATCGTGTTTTAAACAATTAATACCCGTCAATAGGAGTCGTGAAACGGTTTTTATAGTTCTTTGAATATTCTATTATTAATACCAAATGGGATGAGAAAATGGAACAAAATGTGTCCCATCTTTCTTCACCCAACTATATCATGTTTCATATTCGTGTTTTAACAACAAACAACGCTTCTTAAGACTCGTAAACATACGATTATATAGTAGGTTGGGGGAAGATGGGACACCTTTTCATTCTATTTTCTCGCCCAATTTGGTAGTAAACAAAGAAAATGCAAAGAATTATAAAAGCGTATCCTCACGACTCCCCTAGATCGTTGTTAATTGTTTATAAGACGATCAGGATATTTGGATATCATGTGCTAAAGATGTCCCATCTTCCCCCACCCTACTGTATAATTGTTTAAATGTTCTTAGTTTGCTACTATTTATGTTGATATTACTACGACGCTAATAAAAGTTAACACAATTCAAAGGTTTTACTCGAAGCAATATAGAGGAACATAAGAAGACATTCGAGAAAGACGACATTCGAGATTTCATCGATACGTTTCTTGCTGAAATGAAATTTGGCAACGAAACTTCAAGAGACAACTTTACAGTGCGTAAGCTTATTCTGTTCTACGCTGGTGAAGTCTTACGACGTAAAACACCTTATATAGGGTCTAACGTTTAGGCAAGAGTTGACTTATCATCACAAAAGTTTATTCAGATAACCAAGCAATTAAATTGATTGCGATCTGGAGTTATATAATGACTTGGTACTACTAAAACACAGTTGGGATAGCGTTAGCAGCCGAAGCCCATATTTTCTGACTGTGTTCTAAAAGGCTAACTCTGTTAACATTCTCTGTTTTCTGGCAAATGGGACAAGAAAAAGAACAAATAACATGTTCCATCTTACCCCCTTTCCACTATGTATTTATTGAGCATCCGACTTTCTTTAAATCTAACATTAGGTATAACAAACCTTGGTTGTGTAACTACTTTATTCTGTTATAAACGTCCCATTTTCTCCACTCAACTATATCTTATTTGGTAACTCTAATATTTTGATACAGGAAGACGAGTTGAATGTTTTGTTTCGTGACTTTTTCCTTGCTGGCTCAGAAACAACAAGCACCAACATTTTGTGGATTCTATTACTGCTTGTTCACTATCCTGAACATACTGCAAAAGTGATTAAAGAAATAGACACCATCATAGGTGGGTACTGGTGAGATGATGTATAGTAGGGTGGGGTAAGATGGACACAGATAGAACATAATATCCTAAATAAATTAGAAAGTGCCGGGATACATTACAATTATAGTAGGGTGGGGTAAGATAGGATACTTTAAGCACCTAATATCCAAATATCCTAAACGTTTCAAACAATTAACAATGGTCTATGGAAGTAGTGAGGATACGCTTTTATAATTCTTTAAATGTGTTTTTTTGTTTACTACCAAATCGGACAAAAATAGAAAAAAAATGTATGATATTTTTTACATTACTATACCTATACAGGACCAAATGCATCCGCCAGTTCCACAACGCATAGCTCACAAATGCCATTTACTTGCGCATTCATTCAGGAGTCCATGAGGTATCGCACAAGTGTGCCACTAGGCGCCCAGCACTATTGTCAGAAAACTTTTCAGTTGAACGGCTACACAATACCGAAAGGAACACTGGTAAGATAGATTTACATCGTATACGTATATAGGATAGTCGCAAAAAAAGTTTGTTACTAATACATACTAGTAACAACGCTGCACGTTATACAACTTGGGTAATGATAAACCAATATTACTACAGCGTTTTTTAAAGTTATAAGCTCACCAGACCAGTATACGAGAACATGTTAAGTTATTTATATATCAAGATAAAGTGTCTAAAAATGGCCAATATTGTGTCGGCGTCGTACAATTTATACACCAACAAAAATACATATACATTGTAACTCATAAGCGGGCCAGAGGTGTATGAAACAGGACACCCGTGTTATAAAGACTGTCGTTGCACCTGAAACATTTATTAAACCAAAACATTTCAGATATACCCAAATATATGGGGTGTCCACAACGATCCTAAATCTTGGCCAAACCCATCAAAGTTTGACCCGTACAGACACATTGACGAAAAGGGGAATTACAGGAATTCAAGCAACGTAATTCCATTCTTGATTGGACCTCGTAATTGCGTGGGAGAAGCTTTGGCTCGACAGGAGATTTTTATATTTTTGGTAAAAATTCTCCAAAAGTTTGAAGTCAAACCGGCGCCTGGTGAATCGCCTTCAATAGCTGATGGCGTCAACAGTGTGGTTTTCAGTCCCCACAGTTTCAACCTTATACTGCAAGAACGCTAAGGCTGAGCAAATCTGTAGTAATTACTAATTATCTAATTAGCATTTATGCTGCGAATTGTGTCCATGTATATATCCAACATCGTCAACAAAAAATGAATGAACTTACTTTGTCTCTTCTCTCACGTAGCATACTATACTATATGCTGTATATTTACTAAGAATGAAATAACTCTGCTGTATTCCCCTTTGCTACACTTTACTAAATACAAAACAAATGGTGGCGCAAGAGACCCGTCTAAAACAACATTTGCTACATTAACCAATGCATTTTGGGACAACCTGGGCTTAAACCATGAATCCCTGGTTCCCCTGCAAATCACGATAATATTTAAGAATATTCTCCGACTAAATGTCGTATTTACCGTTTTGTAAGAAAGAGCAAATCATATGAATTCTTAAAACATAGAATGTGTACTTTACATAATATTGCCACAAATACAATTGTCAAATACTGTATAACACCTAAAACAAATAAATATAACTAATTTTAAGGACTCTACGTCTACGGTATGTGGAAAATTAAATGGAAGGCGGGAAGGTGGAACACCTAAGCTTTAAAACATAATATCCTGATCGTGTTTAAACAATCAACAACGGTTCATGGGAGTCGTGAAGATACAGTTTTATAATTCTTTAAATGTTCTTGGTTTACTACCTTAATGTTTTAATTCCATCATCTTTTAATTCTATTTTCTCGTCCTATTTGGTGGTAAACATGGAACATTCAAAGAAATGTAAAACCTTATTCTCGCGACTTCTATAGATCGTTGGTAATTGTTTAAAACACGATCAGGATATTTTGATATTTTGTGATAAAGATGTCCCTTATCCCACAGTACTATATACATAGCAACGAAACGGTAGTCGTAAAAGAACTGTACTGATTAAAAACATATTTGCATTTAATTAAAAAACAACAGAAGCGTGGTCGCAACACCTAATAACAAACAACAAGCCATTTATATTATGAAAAAGTAGTGATATACTTAACTAGTAAAACACGGTGTTTAGTTTATTTTGATGTCGATTTTTAAAGAGTCCACGTTTTGTGGACGCACTGGTTTATAACACGGTCTATTCAATGCACGGTCAAGCAGGAAAAAAACGGGGTCCAAAACAAGTCGCGACTCCCGAACCCCCCGACTGGGTGCGCCACACTGCCTATAGTAAGGTATATGGTATTGTGCATGCAATCGTTTAATAGCGATCCTACATAAAGGTAAACGTTGTGGTTTCTATTCGAAGAGAGGGCGTTCATTCTACTATCATTGTTCCCGACAATGTCGATTGTTGAAATAGATTTGAAAAGAAATTGTGGTTTGTTCGCTTTTATCTGACGACAAAGCTTTTCTGCAGGAACAAATTATATTGTTAAAGCTTCCCAGATCGAATTTTAGATAACAGGCATGTATGTGGTGTAAGCTGGATACCGTTAGCGCATAATATTCGATATTTTCTAATCGTTAAATTTTTAACAACGCTATTAGGATTCCCTTAGGATACGGTTATATAATTTTGCCATTTTGATTTTTTTTTATCATCAAATGGGACGAGAAAAGTAAATGAAATCATGAACCATCTTACCCCAACCTATAATATGCGAGGTAAATCTCTTTATAGCGTATATACCAGATTGGCGGTTTGTGACGTCATAGTCGTGTTTGTTCCAGCACAAAGAAATACCTTAACGTTGCTGTTAGTAGCCAATGTCAGAATACAGTAGAGTTAAATTGTAAGCGCAGTAAAACAGCCTGAATGGTCTGCTTTACAATGCTCGTCGATTCGCTCATTTGAGAATAAAACGGAACTATAAAAGAAGCCATTCTTTCGCTGGCTCGAAATTGGAAAATTCATTCAATTCGCGAAAGAATAACGCTTTGTGATTTGAAATAGTAAAACGTCGTGTAAAGGATACTGCCCTTTTATCGTTTCCTTTCATATGTGTCTTATATTGCTTTGCTAACACGGTATGTGGACGGTTACATGAAACAGTATGGTTGGTTAACTAGCTGTACGTGTTCGTATAGAAGTATTTTGTTCAACTGCTGTAATGATGTTACCATCATGGGTATTATTTTAAGGAACATTATAGAGCACACTATTTAACGTACTTTAGCTATATAGCCATGTAAGTAAAACTATGGGTTACGAAAGTATTTGAAAGGATACGTGCTTGAAATATGTGTTTGAACTGGATTACATGTCAACCTTATATAACAGGATTAATACTAAGAATCTTTTTATAGAAAGTGGCGCATACAAGGTAAGGAAGTTGTATGTTTTTATTTCGGAATGTTTATTTATTTTAAACAAAAATAATATTCACACACAAAGTTACGTACGGGTATATAGCTAGTAAGCAGGCACAAGGTGTTTTGTATATAGCTAGTAAGCAGGAACACCTGTGTTATAAAGACTGTCGTTGCCCTCTCATGCGATGGTAAATAACATTCGTTCATTCATAACTACATACCATTCTTTCTTTAGTCACTTTAGTGCATTGCACGCGCTACCTAAGACTTTGCTAGAATAAACTTCCTTTTTGATATAATTTATTTCGCACACATATAATTTGTTCTGACTAATTTTTGTTATAATTATCGTTAAGTTGTTGTTTGTAGAGAGCTCTGTAGCCTACATTAAGTATGATACAACTAATTATAGTACCGTGGGGTAAGATATATACCGCTAGAAAATATAATTTCAAATATGTTCTTAGTTATTTTTAACAACGCTCTTTTAGAGTCGAGCATATGAGCATATGCGGTTTACATAATTCTGTAAATGTTCTTTGTTTAATACCAAATAAGGAGATATAAAATATTGAAAACATGGACCATCTTACCCCAACCTATTAAACAATAACGAGAGTCGCTGTCACGTTTCAAAGTATTTTTAAACCAGCCACTTTTAAAATCAATCGCCTTCTGCTATAAATTTAAACATTTTTTTTCAAACCAAGTTTGGCGCTACCAAACGGTTTAATGTTTGTGCCACATATACCGCCGGGTGTCGCTCAAAGTAGAATAAGATATCCTAAAGGACTGCGATTTATAACAACAATTCGTGTTGTACCATATGTGTAACGTTATTTTGAAACTTGTAACAGTATTACAGGC
The DNA here is from genome assembly GCF_009617815.1 of Ciona robusta. NCBI lineage: Eukaryota > Metazoa > Chordata > Ascidiacea > Phlebobranchia > Cionidae > Ciona > Ciona robusta. The sequence continues at coordinate 1,910,918 of NC_143235.1, forward strand.
CTAATGTTAATGTTTGCAACTTTTAAAACACCAGGGATATTTTCGCATCAAGTTACCAGAAAAGCTATTTTTAATCTCAATTCCAAACAAGGTGAACTCGATTTACTGACGTAGTGAAATGGGGTGTGACAATCAATATGATTTGTTTGAAAACAAGTCGGAATTGTGACGACAGTATGACGCAACAAGCCTGTGTAGCAAACCGTGACTGGCCAGGTGTTTAGCATATGTGGTGGCAACGGATGTCTCATGTAAATACGTTGCACGATAACACGCTTCAACGTATAGTAGGTAGAAGACGGTACAAGTTTTCATTAACTTTATTGACGCATTTGGTAACAAACAAAGTTTTTTAAAAAAATTTATAAAATCGTATTCTACGACTCTAAAAAACGTTGCTAATTTTTTAAATCCCGATTAAGAAATATGAGATACTGTGGGCTAACATTTTCCACCTTACCCCATAGTACTACTATATGTACATTTATTAAGTCGTGAATATAGTTTAATAACTCAAAAAGAAAAAAAAAACAGAAAAAGTAAGTGTATTTACGTTAGTATGTATTTTGATTCCAAAGCCTTTGTCCTATCAGTTTATTTAACTTTATTTTTCGACCGGTAGACGGCGCAAGGGAGCAACTCTAAATATCAACAAATCTTTACACATCGAATTGTTGTCGTTTTCCACAAAATTGGTCAATATCCGCCAACTTTTATTGAGACAATGAACATTAGCTGATACACAGCTGTTTGTGCAGACTATGTTTATCATTCTCCAACTCTAAGCTAATAGTTACACGCAAGGAAATGGGTTTCCAAACACTAAACAATGAAGGAATGACTAACACGCTGCTTGGGCGAGTCCAATGCTGAACGTAAAGAGTAATCTAATTACATATTTCGCTACCGAGTGACGTGATATGTAGAAAGTATACGATACGCCTTGTTTTCAAAGGCGGAATATTATTCGTTATGAAAGTAGTCTGTACTGCGCGGCCTTCATATTCATTGGACCTTAGCTTGGTTGCTGTTGCTCGCACAAATTAACTACAAGGTATGAGGTCCCAGGTGTGGAGCCGCAATTATGTTTCTTTGAAGCGGTTTTGACTTATATGATTTCGCCTGCCGAGTGTGCAAAATATCCTACGATGTGTAGAACTCGATACAAGAGGATTTGACACATAGTTAACTTGTTGTTTAATCTTTGTTGGTTTATGTTTGTTGGTTGGTAATTGCAAATAATCCCTAAAAAGCCTCTATTGCCAGTGCGTCTATAAACTGCAAACATTACCAAACGTACGAAATACTTAATTTTGGACTAGGCGGTTGTATTGTAGGTAGGGGTAGGGTGGTCAATGTTTTCATTCTATTTTATCGCATTTAGTAGTATATACAAAGAATAAATACAGAAATATATAACAACAACTCGAAAAGTGCGTTAAAGGTTTAAAAATATGGGATATTAAGTGCTACCGATATCCATCTTACCCCACAATATTATACATAAGTTAATCACCTTGATTAAGCTTAGGAATATGTGCCATAATATATAGGCTCGCAATGTCGTTATAGAAGAGACCACTCAATAGTTTTAGTTCAAAGCTTCGTGGCGGCAGACTGGCTTTATAAAAGATCGGTTGGAGGCGGAATTTCTTTTCCATAGATAAACTAGCTACGTTGAAGAGGCCTCGAGTGGGTTATTAAAACCAAAGATATCAAAATTTGAACCTGGGATCGTCTTCCCACGACGTGGAGCAAATGTAATAATTACTTCCCTATGCGTGGTCGTATGTGACCTGCACGGTGACCCGTATCCTAACTTGCCTAACCGTTAAAAGCGTGAGCATTTTGCCATGGAAAATGCGTTGGAAAATTGTATCTCGAAACTCGTAAATACATTTGCAATTCGTAAACGCCTACTAAAGGGAAAAACGGTTTTAACATGCATTGTAAAAAGATGTAAAAATGGCGTACTAAGTTTATTGCTTAAAAAGCATTTTAAAATCGTATACCTAAGAACCTGTCGATCAACTGGGAGTGTTCGTTAAAGAGTTGAGCACACGATGTGCACGAGAAGAAATCTTTACAGGCTACTGTGTTTAATACTTTAGAAAAAATCAGATTGAAAATGCGCTTCTGACTACCTGGTGTACGAGATGATAGCTAAAGTGTCAGGTGTATTGAATCAAGTTTTACTATTAAAACTTAAGCTTCCAATTTACAGCAATAACTAAAGCACTTGTAGGTTTATAACACAAAGGTTTTGTATCGTACTTGCGTCATTGGTGCTTTATATAAATTCAAAATCCTTCGCATAAAGTAGCTATCTCGGTTTAGGAAACTATGAGGCCACCAAGTTCCAAGGAGGGAAGAGACATCAGGTTTCGTGGCGCCCGTTTTATTGGAGACATGCTGCGTTCGAAGTCTGTGTCGGCAAAAACGCTTTGCCCAAAATCGCTTTTAAACCAGGAACGAATTTCATGAATTAAGTTTGGTCGCCGCAAAGTCTCAGCCTGATTTGAACAAACGGTTGTCAGTTTTTGGTGGCAGGCGCTTACGTCTCGATCAGCAGTCGCTGCAATTATACAACCCTAAATGTAAACAGTGCGTATAATACGGTCGACGACCTTAGCGATAGTTTCAAGTTTTTAAGGTTTGCACAACTGTGGTTTATAACCTGTATTCACATTTCGACACTTTTGCAGCTTAAGTAACGACTCTGCTGGTAAATATTCACTACAGAACAAATTGAAATGGTAGCAACCGTTAACATATAGGGTTACGCGGTGTTGTTGCGAGTGGCCCACTAATAATATATAGTAGGATGGAGACGGGCACATTTAGCACATAATAAGTATCCTGATCGTGTTTTTAAAAAATTACAACGGTATATATGCTGGCTCTCAAGAGTAGATTGAAATGACAAATAAAATAACCGACTTAGAAAACGAAAAACTTTAAACACAACCCCAACCCCCACAATACGTCACTGCAGGTAGATCACGTGACGACGTGGTTACCACGTGGATTCTCACGTGACCAAACGTTTCTTAACGGCTTCATACGTCACAAAAGTAGAGTTGTCGCACGCGATTTCATTTATTCAGATTGACTCATTAGACTTGGTGTATAAACAAATACTTCATTGAGAGTTTAATATGTATTTATATACTGAGAGATAAAAAAATGACACTTGTGAAAAATTATAAAAAATGACACGTGTGAAAAATTATAAAAATGACACATGTGAAAAATAGATTCAAACCATATAACGTACTTCTACTGCATTTAATAAACAAATGAATGTATGTCTGAACGCTTGTTTACCAAATTTACGTTTGATATTTAATACCGTGTTCGAAGTAATAATTAAAAAATGTACATGTAAGTTCTGTAAATATTCTTTGCTTACTATTAAATGGGGCGAGAATATAAAATAAAATCACGAACCATCTTACCCCAACCTACTATATATAAATCTTACACTTGATATATAGACCCTTAGACTCCCTTCTTGATTCTATTTTTAGCATTTGATAAAATTCCAATTCTGATTGGATCCTGCCCCACCGCGGCACTTTATTACGTCACAGTCGATTGCAAACAAAGAAAGCACGAATCGGAAATGTGGCCAACGTAGCGTGACGGTCGTTAGACGAACAACCGACCCGCCCATACGTTTGTATGTGAGCTGGGCTACAAAATGGCGTCGCCCAAAATCAGCAATAAAAACGATAAACATAATAAGTAACAAAATATTGCAGATGAAGTGCACCAAACGCGTAACCGATAAAAATCAAGTCAAACGAAAAGTGTTTTATAAAATATATATTTATTTTACGTAAAATGTTGTAAACCGTCTTTGCAAACAAGCAATAAATGAAATAATGGTTTTGACATTGACTTAAATATGTTTTTTTTACATAACTTCACGTACCGACGTTTCGACGTCCTATACAGAATGTCTTTCAGGGTGAAATGGCACTTACCAAAGTAAAATAGAATAGTGTATATATTCTGTTATTAAGTTTTATTATTGTTTATATGTTTTATTGGTTTCGGTATATTTAAAATGAAGTGGTAAATTAATTACAATCGAAATGTATACGCCTATAAAAGGTCTTGTCCTAAACTTTTTATACAATGTGCTTTTATCCAGTCAACAATACGATGTTATGTGCTCCAGTCGATGCTACAATTGTTACAATATGTAGTATATGACGTAACAATGCACATTGTTAACAATAATCTTTTAAAGCCGATCGCATTTTCAATGCCTAGCATATAATAGGCACGCGCTGAGCCAATTTGTAAAGCCTTTATTAGCGATAAACAAAAATGACAAGAGCCACATAATGCTGATTGTTCGAATTCAATAACCGATTGTCTTGATCAAGGCAAGACATCTTTTATGCTTATTGTGAAATAATGGACATTCAACACTAACAATATATACACACGTTTGTCTTCTATTCCTTATTTCCGAGCCCACAGTCGTGGTAGTAGTGCGATACAGCTATGCAGTAATCGTTACATATTCATGGTATATACGGTTTCAGCTAATTACAGAACACCAATGAAGTAAGACAGTTCAATGAAATAAAGCAACGGTAAGTTGTATTTAATATTTCAGAAAACAATTGTATAGAAGTACTGTGGGGTAAGATGGGCTGGGTTAACGCATTATATCTTCTATTTTCCTGGTCGTTTTATAATCGTATTTATCTTTTGTTGTATTAAACTTTTGTTAAAATAGTTTTGTAAAACTTGTTAACTTGTTTGTAAGTAACTTTACGGATTCGACATTTATAGAAATTATATACTTTTAAAGTCAGGTATAGTCGTGCATTAATTTGACCAAAAACGAAGCGTAACTATTGGTACTTGCTGTTCAAATTAAAATCCATTTTACACTAGGCAGCTGCATTGTTGGATATGGTAAGTGGTTGGGATTCGTAGCTACGAAAAAAATTGATCTGTATTTTCATGGTGCGTGTACGGGCGTACGCCTCACAGATTGTCTATTTTGTTTTTTCAGTCTCGATATGCCAAACCCTATCTCGGTTCTCATTGGCCAGGGCTAGCGTTGGGTCACGGTATACGTCACGGATCATAGAAATAGTAAATAAGGAAGCCGTCGACGTGAAAGCTCGCACAATATTTTCTTTACCGAGTCTCTACAAACAAAAGCAATCCAAAATAAAAGCCTTGTTTTCCTGGGGTTGGAAAAACGTTGCGTGGGCGCTTTTGGTCGATATATGTGGTTTTATATTGGAAACGAACCATGTGCACACTGTAGACTGTAGAGCTTGTATTGTACTGCTGTGGGGTAAGATGGATGCCATTACCACATTATTTCCCATATTTCCCAATCGCGTGTTTAACAATTAACAACGTTCATTTAAAGTCATTAGGAGACGGTAATACCTCTGTGTTTCTTGTCTTACTAACTATACCAAAATCAACCGCAATGTTTGATCTTTAATTGCTAAAAGAAGTTTTTCATTTATTTTGAAAAAATCTTTAGCGAGATCGGTTTTAGCAAGTGTATTTACACATCAAGTTGAAATGAATACACAGGACAAAATTGAAATCGTTTTTAATTTAAGGTCGTTGTGCAGCGTGCCTCGCAGTTAGGACCTCACACCTTAACGCCCATTACTCTGCTACAAGAAATGTTTTTCATTTTGGGCTTTTGGTAATATGTAGATTCGTCATTCAAAATGTTTATATAAATCGGTACAGATTTAGAAAAGCTGTAAAATAAAATGTTTTCGTACTAAGGTAAGGTTGAATAAAAATGCTCATCTGGTTAGCCGTTTAAAATTTTCACATAAATCCTGAGATAGTGAATAAAGGGTTTTATACTTTCGTTTCGTGGTAAGAGTGAATAAAAACGCTAAAAATTGGTTAAAAAAACGAAAAATGATCACAAATGTAAAAATTAACCACAAGCTTTCCAGATGAAACAGAAGTCGGCTTCAACCCTCTGTTTTATCAAAGGCAACTAATGGGAAGCGGTTTTCCCACGTAATTCCGACGCTTTTACCTGTCGCTAATTCGGGCGGGTTTGTTGTAGACGGTAACCATGTTAACTATACGGTGTACCTTTGTTAACGTTTCGAAGGTAATAATACAGTACGGGTAAGGTTACCAAGACACTAGATACCGAGGCTACGGGACCTTTATTTACAGCTACCCGATGAAAGTTGTCAACAGTGTTGCCCGACTTTTTTTTCAGTGTTGCACAATTAAAAATGTCGGTGAAATAAAACGCGTTTTTTGGTCAGTTTCAACTCAAAATTTCAGCCCGAAAAAAAAACCGAAACGTTTGAAATAAAGACGTTGGTATCGTACATGTATATGGGCTGTACTGTTCTTACTAAAATTGACAAAAAATGAAATATTCTTGGCTTTGCTTATCTGTATACAAATGTTGAAACTGCAACCCTCCTTTCTGTCTTTAATTAAAACAAGTTTGTAGTTTGTTTACACATATGAGCCATTTGTTCGTGTCTAACTCATATTAGCCCAATAAACTATGGCTGTATATGACATTTTAAGCGTTGGTAAGGTAAACATAATAGTGTTGTACGAATGCGATGGATAAATTGCGTAAGTAGGGCTTGAAAAACTTCATATAGCAAGGCTAGTAGCTTCTAAATGTTCATTAAAGCGGCGTGAGCAACAAGCTTAAAACACCTCGCGTATACAGCAAGGTACAGTCGCTTGTAGTAACCGTGTAAATGTAAACCAAGCTTCCCGTGTTTGAAAGTCGATCCCATCAAGTGAAAGCAGGCTTGCAACATAATACCGGCGGTGTGTTGATTAGGTTTTAACACATTTGTCGCACAACGAGTGCTTCAGAAGCGCTGATCCACGGATGGGAACTTTTGACTTGGAATCCTGTACAGCAACAGACGCGGGCGTCGATGTTTTAGTGTTGCCAGATCGGTTTTCGAGTTTCCATCCCACATGAGTAAGGTCCTTGTCAGAGGACCTGGGATTTTGGCCAGGTTTGGTCTATTACCCAAACATCTATATAGACTCTAACGATTTCATTTTCACTTCACTAAAGGTGACTTTTTTTAAACCGAAAAATAAAGAAAACGTTTAAAATAAAGAAAATCGTATCATATTTAGGCCCCGTTAAGTTTGTATTAAAACTAACCAAACACAAGGTTGTAGTAATAAAACCACCAAACAATGCGTTTAACGGTGAGTTAAAATTTGCTTGTTTAAAATAAACTAATGGTCAATTTAAACTAAACCGTTTTAGGCAAACCAAGCACATTGAGTTAAAACAGTTTTGCCAAGCAAGGCAACACTGCATGGGTACAAGACGGACACACGAAACCAGATCCCCGACCAGTTGTAATTTGAATCCTTTTTTACGTTAGTTGTGCGACACTCTGCCTTGTTACGAAATAATTGAACACTTTCGTTCGGGAATTTACACAAAACAAAAGCATCCGCGTTTTAAGTCGACACCGCTGCTGACAGCTCTGATGAAAAAGTTCCGGACCTAGCTAGGCGATGACGTCACACTATGACGTAGACTCTGACGTATATTCCGTGAAAGCGGAAAATGTGTTTGTTGGATTACAATATATACATAGCGCCGATATGTCTATAAACCATATACGGTAGCTATGTTTGTAAATAATGCTGTTAAATTTAATATATAGTAGTGGGGGAAGATGAGACACCTTTTCATTCTCTTTTCTCGTCCTACTTTGTAGTATAAACAAAGAACATTCAAAGAATTGGCCGCCAAACCCTGTTTATAAGGAATTTTTTTTTCATTTTATGTTGGGTTTAAAATTTTACTTAACATGGAGTAGAATTAAGTCAAAATTATCCTAACATTTTTTTCCACAACTCATCTGTAAATCAAACAAACACACAATATGAATTGAAATCGATTTTTAAGAATCCGCTTAAGAGTTTTAATGGATCAGTCGGCAGGGTGCTGGTTATAATACACGGGATACATGCTTTAAATTGAGGTGAATCTAGATGCGTCTCCTGGGTGTCTTTGTAGAGCGCGAAAATCGCGTGAGAACAATTAAAGATTCGCGATTGGGGGCACGACCGCGTGCTCGAATGGATTTCGACGAAACGGAGCGATTAAGTCGCATTGTAGGTTTTTCTACCTGAAAGAGCTACTGGAAATGGACTAAATGTTCAGAGAGTTTTTTATGAAATCGAAAAAAAATATTCTCGTTAATTGTTGTGAATTAAAAGTTTGCCAGAACACGTGTAAAAAAACAATATGTGTAATATTTTATGTATAGGCTATCAAAGAACAAACAAATCGTAATAAGAAATTAGCAGCAAACGACCGGCATTAAATATGATTCGTTTTGTTTTATGAAATCTATAAATCACATACATCCCTTTGTATGTCTGTCTTAAACTTAATCAAGCTATTTTTTATTCGACCTTTAACCTAATCCCACATTGTGGTTTTCTACACATAGTCCCCAGTGCGTCAGAGTCTGCACATTTAACAAGAAGCACCACAATCGGCAAAGGTCTACTTTAGCAAGAAATTGGATAGTGTTAATAAGGTGGCAAGGCCTAAAAACGCCAATTACCCGTCCGTTACTACAGATAACCGACCCCTTTTAATCGCCTAGTTGCCAAAATCCTGATTGAAGCGACATACGCACAAGATGACTTGGTTTGGTGACGTATGGATCACTCAGACTATGGTAGCAAGTTACAATCGTCCCCAAAACTTAAAAACCGCGATAAAAATGACGGATGCGATAATCCCTTTTTAACCAAATTAGGTGAAAGGTACTAAATTAATTTTCAGTTTATACATTTAAAAACAATATCAAGTGATAACTCATATAATCCTTTCCTCACGACTCTAAGAGCATCGTTAAAGAATTAGAAAATATGAAATAGTACGTCCTTACGGTATCCATCTTACCCCACAGTACTATATAAAAATTTTTACTCAAAACACTGTGTGTGAATTTTGTGATAATATATATGAGATATTTAAAATATTATGAGACATTCATTTTCCCCATGGTACCCTATATGTGTTTTATATTCGAGTCATGCACCAGTTTAGTCAAGAGCCATACTCGGTGTTTTTCAATTGTCTTGACCAACTTGAAGTCATAGTGACACTTGGTATAAACTGAACATGATGTCGTAGGGTGGAGACGCTTGAATAAACTAAGTAGTAGCTTGTTTGCTTAATAGAGTCGTGGTCTATGTATGTGGAGAATGCGTAATAATCGTTTTGCGCCGACAGGGTTGGATTAAAGACAGTCTTGGCGCCGAAACATTGGATTACGCCGGTTTAGGCTGCGAGCTAACGAGACCCAAGTCACATCGCGGGACGCGCGGGTCGTTTGTGACGTCATAGGCGACTGCAAAGCATTCCCACGGCCGCCAACGCGAAAGACAATAGAATCGAATTAACCCTGCGCGATTTGCCGCGATGCGGCCGTACAGGAACAAGCGTGACCCTAATTTCGTAGCACCGCTTCAACCATGGGAGATCGACGATTATAAAAACGTCCCGCCGCAGCAGGAGGCCGTTCCGCCCGCGGACGAACACCGGTGTGCCCGAGCTGATTTTCTTTGTGTTACCATAGAACACCTAAGCAACAGCGGCCTGTGTGACGCAATAATCTGCGTTTGTTTTGCTCAGCAGGATCGTGATGCGGCCGCGAAGGCTTTCGATTAAAACTTCGTTTATTTTACCTGAGGACAACATTTATAACTTAAAAACATACTTTTGTAGAATATATTTAATACTTTAGGGTAAGATGGATACCGTTAGCACAAAATATCTCCAAATGTCCTCTGTTTATAAACATGATACTATACTACACTTTAAATCGGGACAAAATCGTATTTAGTTAAAGTTTGAAATATTCGAAATACAGTTGACATTTTAACGAGTTTCGGCCAAAATGATTTATTTCCCTCGGCTACTGGGAGTACATGTTCTCCCAGCGATTTTACGCCTGTTGGTTTTAATGTGGGAACTACACACGAGTTTGCTATTGTTTAACTTTAAGCTGGTTGTTGTTTAATGAAGACATCAACAAAACAAAATATATCTTGCAATAAAAAATCTTTTTTTTACAAAATGAAATATATTTTTTAGCAGACAATTATAAGTTTACGCCTAATTTCAGAAGAAAAAATAGATATATCACCTGCAAAACACAACTATTTTTATTTTTTGAGTAACCATAATTTATGTTTTTTTTGTTTACTTTTTTCATTAACAGTAAAACAAATAAAGGCATCCACAAAAATACAACTTTGCTAAATCGCAATTTACAATTTTAAACAGCATTCTAGTTAAATGCTTCCTAAATCTAAAATTTATGTTTATTTGGCTAATTAGTCGTCCAAAAACATCAAGAAACCATAATATTTGACTTTCTATTGTCAGATATAATGAATAGGCTCTTATGTAAACATTATATTGTGAAAGTGAATCATAATAGAGTTGAAGGTCGTTTAGGAATAAAGCCACGCCACTCAATACATTGATACAATAGTTATACAACTTAAAATGGGAAATCCTATTGTATTCTGCTATTTGATTGCGAGACTTGACTAGTTAATAGGGTTCGCAACCCCCGTCTAACAATACTGTGAATGAGAATGCTCTCTTACTACGTCACAATGGCGGCTTGGTGATCAAAATATGGCAACAATGACATCACAATCAAAGCAAGAGCACTTGGCTGGCGGCATGACAATACGAAAGTGTGTCGGATATATTGTACAATGCCACTACGACAAAAGCCAACACTGCTTTAAAGTTATTATTATTTTGCCACCAGGCAGTCGTTCAAATGGTGCTAGGCCCACACTGAACAATAGCACAACAATACATATACCACATAAGGCCTCTTAAGGCTGGGAAATTTAGTATTTACATTAGTTGATTCAGGTAGAACAAATTTATGAATTAATCGGTGTCTCTTAGTGACCATTGTGTAAGCGGGAACAATTTGTTTACAGTTTTGCACAATTACTTATCCAAGTTAATTTTTAAAACTTCAAAAATGTTTTAAAAATTTGAGCTATAGGAAAAATATCTTTTAACGTATTTCATGGGAAAGGTATTGTTTCTACAGGCCAGACTAACAGTCTAACTGATCATAACTAAAATAAATATTTAGATAGTTGGCACGCAGGCCAAATTTTAATGTACTTTTGATCAAAGGCACCGAAATAGGGCTTGGTACCTTAATGCAAACTATATACCTCGGACTAATTACACGCTTGTATGTTTTTGGCGAAAAAAAACGGGATTATGGCTAAAGCGACACAGAAATGGAATGTAACTTGTAAAATGTGGAATTGTACAGCCGTTTCAGGCTTTTGTTATTCTAGCCTGGCGTCTTTCGCTAAAATAAGCACATAGTCACAACATAGCGTGCCCGAGGCCTAATATTGTGGTATTCCAAGGGGCTAGCTTGGGCATGCCTAATGCCCTTCATACACTAGTTATTGTCAACTGTTTGCCCGGGCGTGCTCATAGACCTGGAGCAAAAATGGTAACTCCCAGTGCAGCAAAGAATGTCTAAGCGGTTTAAGATTGATAGAACTTGGTTCAGGTAACGTGTCAGAACTTGCAAAGCTATTACAAAATTCCACCCACGTTACAAAAAAGTCTGTTTTGGATAATTTATTTCACATATGTAACCCCATAACGTCTTACAAAATATGTGACTTGTGTATCCTCGCATGGTATGGCGACGACAGTCGTTTTTACACGAGTGTTCCGTTCCGTATACTTCGTACCCGTTTACGAGTTACCACACATGTAACTTTGTGGTGTATATTTTCTTGGTAAATAAATGCCTTATAAAAGGTCTTAATATTTTCCAGATAGATATGTACGAGCACCGAACCCGGAGCATGACAGCGCCACACCGAACAGGTGAGCAGGTCAGACTGTGTGTTGCTTCATTACAAACAACAACACGCAGAGTTAAATCATTATGAGGTTAAGAAGTGTCTTCGCCAAACAGTAAAACAAAAACAAGCAAACACCGAACGTCTGCGCGAGACCTGGACTGAACAAATTCAAACTCTCGGCCGAGAATTTGTGTCATGAAATAGCTGTGTTTTGCCAGGAGGTTGCCGCGCGAGTGTTAGCTTTTCGTCTTAAGGTGCATCTCCCAAACTGGGACGGCTCGATTGCATGTTCGAAAATGATAACGTCTATTGTCCTCTGTAACAATAGAATCGTTCTAAATAACGATAGTGACTTTAGCTTATCTATGCTGGAACACTACGCTGGATCTAATGTCCAGTAGCGAGTTTTCTAATTCAGGTTAACGGCTTCAGTTCCTGTGATAAGTAACGAGTCTGATATTAATTTTTGCTTCGTAAATTTCAAATTTCAATACATACAGACTTACGATGAACCAAACTGCTATAATAGATGATGGTCTATGTTTTATTTTATCACCCCATTTAATAGTAAACAAAGAATATTTAAAGAATTGTAAAACCGTATCCTTACTATGGAACGGTATGCTAACGGTATCCATCTTACACCACAGTACTATAAACCAACATAAACCTCTGTTTTGAACAGTTAAGCAAAAACAATTTTCACATTTTCGGTGCCTTTGTAGCATCCATAGTTTTGTAATGTTTAGAAAACGACATTTCTCCTAAACCGGTTTGTATTGGTTGTACTAACATGATGTCCCTTCAAGACAACAAATGTAATAGCTGATGTCTTTGCGGTATACGGTTTGATGGCATGAGGTAATGTCTGTTTTCAATCCCCCAATATGGGTAAATAACCGGCCATAACAGCCGAAGCATGAATTGCAAGCACATATAGCGTGATATGGGCCAATACATGAATACCATTCGCTGTATTTCATTTTCACGGACAGTCAGTAATACGGAAGCATCGTATACCCACGTCTGAATCATTGGGTATGAGGAGTGTCGTCTCACGACACGGACATTAGTCACCTGGGTTTTATTAAACTATCGCTGCTTCAGAACTATAGGGTAAACTTTGAAGTCTGGTTGTATGTTACCCCGCACCCCGCAATTGGTATCGTTTACATCATTCATTGAATGCAAAATCTAATGTTTTATTCATTGCTGATTGACTGACAAAACTACAACCATTGATAATGGGACAAGTAAGGATTAATGGTATTACATTATTAATGGTAATGATACGGTTTGCTGAGACCGGCGACTCGTGCAAGGACCTTTATTAAGGATTTTATTAGGTGCTAAACGAGGTGGAATTTGGTATTGGTTTTGTCAAACGGTAAGGGGAATTTCGTTCAGAAAACTAAACAAGTTTTAGCCTTTTATAAATGATGTGACATAAGAACTGTGGTGGGCCAGGATGGAGACCTTTAGCACATAATCCAATATATTTTCTAACCGTGTTTTAACAATTAACAACGCTCTTTTAGAGTCCTGAGGATACGGTTATGATAAAAGCAAAACACGGACCATTTTATCACAACTTACAATAACGAGTTTAAATCAATTAAAACACGAGACAGGAGAAATTCTACACGACTTCAAAATGTAACATAACCAAAACTATAGTACAGTCAGCCTGGCCTACGTAGGTTTTTGTACAATGTTACACCGCCTACGATCTAGCCCTAGGGCTAGGAAATACCCGTAGGGGTAAAGGGGCCTCGGGGACGACTGGGCTTGTTATTATTTACACAAGTCCCATGAAGCGTTGCGTGGCCTGCCTCCAGTCGTGAACCAGTTATCCCTCTCACGCAACAAGGTATGCAGCACCCAGTTAACGGTTTGATGGATTGGTGTCGTGGTGGTTAAACTGATTTTGATATAAAGCATATATTAGGGTGGGAAAATGGGACACCTTTTCATTTTATTTCCATGCTCATTTGGTAGTAAACAAAGAACATTGAAATAACTATAAAAACGTTTGAAATTTGTTGTGAAATACACTGTATTTCTTTTTATACAAGTTTAAACGCTAGCATGTCAAATAGTTCGAATTTTATTGTAGAACTCGGGCAGTTGTGATGTAACACGTGAATTGGATTCAGCATTCGTTCTTTAAACCTATGAGTCGGCAAGGAAGCGATCTGTCAAATTAAATCGAATCTTTCAGCGCTCGCATCGAGACATAGCGATACTGGAAGCGTCGGAAATAGAATAGTGGGGTTGATGACAGGTGAAAACAGAATTCGTTGCGCAAATTACGAAATATTTTGCGCTGGTTTTATTACACAACAATTTTCTCAATAGTGGGGTCGAAATTGATGTTTGCATTTTGTTGTAGGGGTTGTACATGCGGGATACGCTCCGTGGTAGGCGTCTATGTTATACAGTCGGTGTAACTTAACGACAAATATAGAATACGTTGTGTTCGTTCATTGATGGTCTTGAGTTGCACGATTTCCCGTCGCAAATGAACCGTTAACACAACTTGGCCCGAAGCAGGCATGGCAGAAGTCGTCGTAAGTAGGCTGGGGTGTCGTGGGGCCGCGCGTCGTCATGCTAAAACCGACCGAGCAGAGCGTAGGCAAAAGTAAGCACTGAATTGAGTGAAACGCGACGAAAAAAACGGTGGTACTTGTCGGTTTGTCCGCGCTGAAACCTAATAACTGGCTGCGCGTGTTTTCTAGGATGTCGAGTGTTCGCGGACACTTGAACACTTAGATATCTACATGCTGTCGTTGCTTTGGTTGGTTTTACACTGGATTTGTATTGCTGGTGTTTTGCTGTAAAGCCAGAGTTTGTAACCATATAGACATCGTATATTTGTAATGTAGTATTCCTAGTTTTGAGTATAGAGCTCGCTATTTAGTTCTGTTGTCAGTTTTAAGTGTGTTAAGGCAAGATACATAAAGAAACAAAGTCTTTATCTATCTTGTCGAATAGAGTAACGAAGATGAAATTATTAAAAGTTTAAAAACAAGGAATTAACAGCAAAATGACAGTTGGTAAAACACGCTATGAATAAACTGTATTGAAAAACATCAGGAAATCGTTTGGTTTGTGTTCAATTTGTTTAATTTAGAAGTTTTGTATTGTTAGTATAATGACTGTTGTCTGTACACAACACGTGTTGACCACTATAGTAGTGTAGTAGCCCAATAACAATTACTGATGTTCTGCGCATAAGTCGCGTGTGCTTTACTGGGCATTCATGCCGGTAGAATTAACCATTCATCGTAAAAGAACAAAACGGTCTATTCTGATCCGTTCATTGAGTGGCTTATGAATTGGCAAAAGTGCTTGTAAAGTCGGCACTGAATGGGCGCTGCCTTTGTTACTGACAATGTGCATTCATGACGATAGTTCCGAAAGGTGTGGAAGTAAAATACACTGTTTGTGTTCATACTACGCATTCCGAGGAGGAATACCTTTTTGATACGCCATGTATGCTTGATTTTTTTTGACAAAATTAAACATTACAATTATTGGAACGACCACAAGGTTGTTAGTTTTACACTTTGTTGATATTTTTGTATGGGTGTTATACGTTAATGGGGATGTTATTGAAATATAGAGTTGTGTAATTGTAATTGTGCGGTTTCATGTTAACGCTTAAAACAGTTTTCTTTCTAAGCTGGTGTTTTGAGTTTTAGGTATATATGCTAAAGGTTTAAGTATTGGGTTATGAGTTTTGTTATTCGTTTCTTTTTTGTAAATATAACTTTTGCGGGTTTTCATATTTTTCGATTCGTATAAAATCGAATTCTGTCTTATCATGAACCGACCACGTTTTTCGCTGATTCGAAGTCGTTTAGATGGTTGCTTTAGGGAACGCTGGATCCCAACGAAAAGAAAAAGGCGACGTTCGCCTCCGCGAAGATAAGCCGTAGCGAGAGAAAGGTCGTTTGTAGCGCAATAAAGGCAGCCTGTGAGATGCCTACTTCATTCATTCTGCCTTTTGTGACTTCATAGTGGCATTGTGAGCTTCTATTCAGGCATTGTCTCCAAGAAAGTTATGAGTCCATAGATTATAAGACCTCTTCTATGGACAAGCAGAACAATTGAATTACAATTGTTAAAAACAATCGTAAATTGTAGACCGTAGTTTCAATAGAATTAACGCGAGAATATTTCTGGAGTAAAAAGTCTGAAATAGAAAAATAGGGACCATTAAAAATTGTCAGCCGATAGCCAGAATATGTTACAAGTCAACTGTGATTTGTGTTTGAAGTTTTTTAAATTGATTTTTAACTGAAACTTCTACTTTACAGCGTTTGGAATCAAGTAAAGATATTTAATTCAATTCTTGCGAACATTCGCCTAAAGTCTCACACGTCATTAAACTGGATTTTGTAGCTTACAAAAACTTCTCCGTCCCTACTCCACCGGGGTTTCTGAAAGAGCCATCTCAGAACGACTTCATGTTAACCGTTGACCACAACCCAAACTGGATGCAGATCCCATACCCGACCTCAGGGGTTCCTGTGATACCAAGCAATGCACATTTGCCGCCTCCAGCCCCAATTGCTGGATCGACGCCGACCTCTGGCTCGCAAGGCGACGTGAAACCATACATCGGGGAAAACGGTCATCTCGGCGGGAGTATGACGCACCTAAGCCCGCCGATGATGAACCACGTTCAGGGAAGCCACAACCAGAACAACAACAATTCGTCCGCCAACAACAAAGTACCACAAGAGCAGAGAGTGAAACGACCAATGAATGCATTTATGGTAAGCGTAATTATATTTAATCTTTAATTTAGTGTTAGCATACGCCACTTAATATTCTCTTTAAATTTTATCCGTCCTTGAAAACAGGCTGTTAAAGTACGATATTACCAGTAATAAAATGTACAAGGGGAACTTAAAATGCCAAATGCCGACTGTAGCTTGGCGCATATATTTAAGCTGTTTTATTGGAGTCGGCACTGCTGGTCTGTGTGCTTGTAAACTCAGTGATATTACAAACCGCTGGGTTTACGATTGGAAGCATTGCTCTTTAATTAATGAACGTCTCGTCCCGTCAAATATTTCATAGACTTGAAATGTCAGTCAAACTTTAATACCTCCGCCCTAAAACAGACAATTCTCAGATGATTGTTTTAACCAATTTTATTTTCGTATAAAACGTTTACGGCCGAATCGTGGCTATGGGAGTATGTTTAAAGTTCGGCCTTGAACAGAACTGTAAACAGGCCAGGAATTTTCAATTCAGTTTTATTGCCAGAACATATATTTCACGAAACCACATAATACTGTCAATACGTTCCCGCGTTTTGGATCGTAAAGTTAACGTTTGGATTTGTCAGTATCGCAATTGGTGGATAGTTATATAGATAGTTAGCGCCGCAATGTTTTATTCATGGGGCACGCCGCTGCGGGTAAGCTGCCTGATATAATGAATGTAATGACTCGACTTAGCGACCTATTTCTTAAACTGTTTTTAGTCAAACTTACTTCCAAACCAACACAGTAATTCGTCGTCAGCATGAATATAAAAAAAACATTAACATTTTTCGATTTAAAATTAAAATGTATTTTGCGATTAACGACGCCATTTTGTTTATTCGATATCGCTGCCTCACGACGTCATGTGATGTGACGTCATAAACGATTCGTAGCGGTATTCTTAGAAGTAAGAAACAAACAAAATAATTATGGAGTTCAATTAAAGAAGTACGGGCGCGATTTTTCTTGAATGCGAAAATTGAACGCGCCTCAAGCGAGTTCCAGTCAAGCAATTATTTGATTGAACTCGCACGAGAAGTCTGCATCAAGTTGTAGAATACGAACAATGCGATTCTAGACACCCATTGTTTTAACAATTGCAACTGTTGTGAACAATGGCAATGGTTACGTTGTGAAATTGCATTGTTTCCAAAACAATGAAATCGAAGTTCGAGCGATAATTACATCGAAACAATTAACTGACAATGATAACACTATACGCTACAGACATCTAGACTTTTGGTTAAGTTGTTTATGTCGATTTACAGGTGTGGTCTCGCGGGCAACGCAGAAAGATGGCACAGGACAACCCAAAGATGCACAACTCTGAGATTTCCAAACGACTTGGCGCGGAATGGAAAACCCTTTCAGATTCCGACAAGCGACCTTTTATCGACGAAGCGAAACGACTGCGCGCTCTACATATGAAGGAACATCCAGACTACAAGTACCGACCACGCCGCAAAACGAAGGCGATCCTTAAGAAAGAGAACAAGTTTGGAATGGGCCCAGGTGGTATTATGGGCGGAGGCGCGGGACCACAAATGTCGGCTTCCGGTCAACGATCTCACATGTCCGCGGCACCGATAGATTACTCGCAATATTACCAGCACTCTATGATGGCGGGCTCGCAAGACCCAATGGCATACGGGGCGCCTTCTCCACACGCTTACCCGGCTATGGCAAACAGTGGAACTGCTGCGAACCGATACGAAATGTATTATCCAAGCTACAGTACTCCCACCACTTTACCCAGCATGAGTTCTCTAACCAGCCAACACAACAGCTACGCACAATCAGCATACAGCGTGGGTGGGTCGCCTGCATACAGCGTAGCACAAGCCCATACACCTACAAACTCTCTACACAGCATGGCGGGATCCCATCACGGTAGCAGCGGCGTCCATTCACCGGCTAACACCAGTCCAGGTGCTTCGTCTGTGACGTCAGCGGCTGCGTCATCAGGGGGAAGTCCCCTACACCAGCAACTACAGTCGATGCTACCATTACATTCACACCAACTGCCGATAAGTCAGATGTATTTGCCCATAAGCGAGCAGCAACCAGCCTCCGCAACCACACCGACCGATCCATCACATAGCCCTGGACTCTCCCGGCTTAATTCAATCGGTCCAGGCACCCACTACCCCATCTCTACATCTATGGGCCAGCTGCCTATGCACATGCCTGCGCATATGTAGGAGTTCGTCACTCAGTCTATAACACGAAGTTCAAAACATACACCTCGCGTGTAGAAGCCGCGCCAGCCGAGCACGAGTTGGAAAAGAAGCCCAGGATCTGAAACTAAAACCACAGAACGACCTATCACCATTGAAGTTGCGTATATTGTCTTTTGTTTTAATTTTCCGTCTAATTTAAGCTTTTAAACTGTGACATTGTACATAAGCTATACACATGTAGCTTTATAAGTTAACAGTCCAGCGGTGCTGGATTTATTTCGGGACTTTGCCCAGAAACGCAACTGCACCGTTTTAACTATCGCCGCGTTTTCTGCTGTACAGTTTTTAATTCGCCGTTTGTGCCTTTTAATATAACACAGTTTGCAACCCAGCCCCGTATCTTCAGTAAGCATCCAATCTTCAATTTGATTTCACTCACAATCTACTAAAACCACTGACTTTTATTTATTTCCATCTTGTGATTCTGCATATGAATGACGTATGTCAACGTGGCAGCACCAATATATTGCAGACTTAAATCAACTGTATATACACGTTACCTATTTGGAAGTTTTGTCCATTTCCAACATGATAATATTGCTAATTTTTGGCAAGACACAAACCCATTATAACTCGTTACGAAACTTTTGCGTTATATGATAGATGTTAGTCTTTTCCCTTTAGAATCGAAGTCAATTTTGTGTCTGAATGTTCTACAGTTATGTTATTATAGTTTTTTTCAAGGTAGCTTTTACACCACCGCTTTTGTTTCAACTTTCTACAGCAACCTACTTCTGGGGTTGTCCACTTTACGAGCCAGTAGTGTAGCAAACCCACAGCGCTGTGCCACCACATCAAACTTTTGTAAATCCTTCGAATGTTTTTGCTTCAAATAATTTGTAAATTTATGATTCCGGTTCCCCATGCGAACGCTACAACCCACACATGCTGCAGCCTCAAAAAGGCTGTAGTATTGTCGATAGCTCAATCGTAACCACTGTCACTGTACAACGTAGCCTAAAACGTACTGAAATCCGCTCTCGAAAGAATATATACCGCGCTGGTTGTGAAACTAACAACTGTACATTACCACTAACCCACTTGAGAGCATTCAATTTTTCTTCTTGCGTTTTGCTGTTGAACGGCCCTGTCTAGTAAAATGTAGTGACCAATAAAATAATTGAAACCAATACTTTTGTGTTTTGAATCTGTATTTTATGAAAGTCTAGAAAGACAGTTAGAAGTTTGGGACAGTTACTATTTTGTATTAGAAATTAAAACACAAAATGAAAAACTTAAATCTATATTTAGTTAAATTTAAAAATACTTTGACTATATAGAACGACCACTAGAATTTGTACTAAGATAGAAAATACAAAATGGAGGTTATAGTGAAAAATACAAGAATTTTCAAGTCATTTTCAATACGAACACAACAGCCTATATATATTGAATGCAACTGTCAATTTTAGATTAGCTTTGATTTCACTGAAAATGGTTTCAGTATAAAAGGCCGTGACACAGTGTACAAGCTTTTTCCCTCCCATTTGGTAGTAAACAAAGAGTATTTATAGAATTATAAAACCGTATCCTCACCACTCTAAAAGAGCATTGTTAATTGTTTAAAACACGATTAGCAAATTGGGAACATTATGTGCCAACGTTATATATCTTACCCTCATAATATTATATTTTAAACCGAAACACCTGGAAATAAAGATAACTATGTCATATATGTGTGCAGTTATATTTTTTATCAAAAGTAATTTGTCTAAGCTTTTGTAACTTTACACGATATTTGAGGCTGTACGAAGCGGTTATTCTCAATATATAAATTAGTAAGCCAGCCAAGCGTAGTAAACAGCGAGTTTCCTAAGTACGTTTTATAAACAGCGAAACCCAGACTGGGTTGTAGATTGCTTTGGATAACATACCATCGTTAATGTTCACGAAATAAAGTGCTGGTAATGTGCACTGTGACGTCATACCGTGACGGTAAACAGCGCTTCGTCGCGTTTTGTAGAAAGACATCGAAGATTTTAGGTCGGGGTAAGATGGAAACCGTTAGAGCACAATTTCTTATATTTCATATTAACAGATTTAACAATTAACAAAGTTTTTTTACAGCCGTGAGGAAACAGCCATAAAATTCTGTAAATACTCTTTGTTTACTACCAAACAAGACGATAAAAAAAATTGAAAACTTTCCCCATCTTACCCACCCTACTGTATAAAAGAGTTCACATTTAAAACAAATTAATTAAGCAAATTCATTCGATTTTGTTTTACAAATTAGGTGCCGATTGGCTTTTGTTTTTGACTGGCTTAAACACCCTTCAAATCTGCTTTATGTTAAGATCAATTGAAAAAAACAGAGAATTTTTATAAGAGAAATTCAGTATCTGGGTGATGGTATAGTTGCATAACATAGCATGGGTCACACTTAGTAGGGGGTTATTATGTTAGGTATTATATGTAACTCGGTGTGGTTAATTTTCAACAGCAGATGTACGTATTGTCTCTACATATTGGCATGTAGCATTAATAAGCTTGTTTTACCTCGAATTGGCATGTAATCCAAAGTTAATTCCATCAAAACAAAAGACTTTGCCCCCCAAGGAAAATATCGATTCTGTACACCGTCTTATTACAGCCAAGCTTTTGTTTTACGGAAGCGTAAAAATGGGCAGACGAATTTTTGACTTTTGAACAAAAAGGGTATTAACGCGTGTATTGATTCGTTTTATATATGGGTAATATTATGCAAAAACGCAATTAAAAGTAGACATGCGATTTATCCAAGGCGCCCTTTGGCAAAGACATTCTGTCATTTTACATTCATATAAAACACATAAGGTTGGGGTATAAGATAGTTAATGTTTTCATTCTCTCTTATCGGCTCATTTGGTAGTAAACGAATAATTTTGACAGAAATACATAATCGTATCTACACGATCTAAAAGATAATTGTTAATTGTTAATAACACGATTGGGAAATATGGGATATTATGGGCTAACGGTATCCATCTTACACTGTAAAACGAACACTTTATTTAAATAAAACTTAAATGAATCGTAAGATAAACCGGTGAAAATACGACGCGATCACTAAATAACTCAAGCATTTAAAGCAACGTTAATGGAGTATATGTTCGTTTCAAGTGCGCTACAGCAAGTAACATGCGTTCCTACAGACGTATGAGCGGACCCACTCCGTTGCTCGAGGGCCATTACCGCTCAGTGTTCCCGAAGTAGTTAACCGCTTTTCACAATAATAAGATCATAAGCAACGCTCTATAGAAGACATTGGTTGTAAGAATGCAAATATAACACAATAGACTCTAACTGCGTAAAAAAACTAATATAACCACAAAGTTACATACGTGGTAAATCATAAACGGGCACGAGGTGTATGGAACAGAACAGCCGTGTTATAACCCCTGTCGTTTTCCCGCCATGCAAGGATAAAACAAGTTTCATTCACTCAGTTATTAATAAAAGTGTTTTGATTTAACATGTACAAAATTACGAGGTTTCGTTTTCCAGCAATGTAACGTTTAAGAGTTGTTTGGGGTAAATGAGAAAACACGCTACACCATTTTGGTTTAGGAATACAAAAAAATGAGTTGTGTCGAATATAGCTAAAAAAGCATGTTGAACATAACTAAATTAGAATGGTCACATCACTGCTGAAATTACTCGTATACGACGAATGTTAATTCCTAACGCAGTGGTCCTCCAAATTAGTTCCCCATCGGTCGTGCTCCTAAGTACAGCTCAACTACTATGAGTGTCTTAAGACCGACAATTGAAAGCAAGTGTTGCCGAGTAAAAAATCTTACGGTTCAAGGTTCGACGTTGCTACCATATTGAGGGTATATGTCATTAGGCAAGACAGTTAACGGAAACTGTGTAAACCTAACGATTCCTTAAGGGTTGTCGAAATGATTAGTCTTATATTAAATAAAATTTCCAAGAAAATGGTTAACCATAAAGTTACCTACGTGGTAACTTGTAAGCAGGCACGAGGTGTATGAATACCCGTGTTTTAACGACTGTTGTTGCCATGCCACAATACCTAAGTTACATTCCCTTATTCAGAAAAAACAAACGCGACGAAAAGCACTGCCGGCAACACTGAAAAGAAAGTGTCGCGACGATTCAGATTTTACGCGCGCACTGACACAAGCCACGAAACGGGCAGTAAACAGAGATGCGTTTACAATATTTGCTCAGCCTGTGACCAAATTAACTCGAAAGCTGGCTAGATGATTGTTTTAAGGCGAGGTCTCCTCAAACGGAATGTTTCCATGTGATAATATATGAAATAACTTTATATATATAATTTATGTTTTTCAAAGAAGTACAAGGATATATACTCGGTTACAAACGTCTTAATCGTGTTTTTAACAATTAACAACGCTTCTTTTAAGCCTTGAAGATACGTTTGTATAATTATTCTTTGTTTTCTACCAAATTGGACGGAATAAGAATAAAACATGGCCCATATTACCCCGAATATTTGGTACATATTGGACCTTTCAAAAAGTCGCACGCCTTATGTTTATGAACCATATTATGCCCTCAATCAAACGTACCACAGTGTTATATTATCACTCTCTCACGTGCTTTTTGTTCTCACCACTTTTTACGGTAGTTGAATTTCCGGGCCGTGGGACAAGCTGTACGCGAATCACTGGAGCGCAAAGATAACGCAATCGACCAACACGTAGAGTAAAGGTAATGATATACACGTGGGTATATTATGGGAGATGAATTTAAAACATGGACAACAACGATAACTCAGTTCGTTTGAATTTACTTTATGATTTGTTTTTTGAATGAAAAACTGTGGTGGATTCCGTGACTGGCCCTGTTCAAGTGCTTATAAAGTTGGACGATTCTCGTAACGAAATAACAGTCAGTATCAAGGGCTACGAAATACAACACATAATAGACATTGCGCCCAAAATGGCATCGTTAGTCTCTTATTCTTAATCATTCCTACTGTTTAGTAAAATACTTTGTTTTACGTTATCTTTTATAACCCATAACAGAAACATAATATGGACTAATATAAAACATGGCCTTTTTGGTTGTTTGCTTTTAAATACAAACTCACAATAGTGGTTTCTCTTTATAATAAAGGCGTATTTAACAAGCAACACATTATGGGCTCAGGTTGTGGGCATTTAAGTAGCAACTGCAGTATGAGCAATTGGGTAGCGTCGTTTTCTCTGGTTCCCATATTCTATTGTTTCAGACACCGTTACCCATCGTGTGTTTCACACGGTTAAAAAAACGGGACAGCAATGCGTCATTCACTCTCACACGTTGCAGTTAGACGCCGAAGGCAGACACCTGGTTACAACTCTGTATATGGTAGGAAACGTTCTACATGCTCTATATCTTACACACGTGGCAACGTAATATTTTTCTCGTATACTTTCTTTTTTTTTTTCAAATGGCAACCGGAGTTGATTTAACTCGAATACAGGGCTTTAAACGCTTTATATTCTACACGTGGCTACAACGACAGCACTATTAGGCTATTTCGGTTATTTCATTTCGCACCCGAGACTTTTAAGCTGTGTAATTTAAGAGCACCGCGACAATTTAGATACCTGCCATGTTGCGTATAATTTAGCTTCGTTTTTTTAACTGGCAAACGAAACGCTGGTTTACGAAAGGTGCCAACACTATTTGTCACGTCATAGTCTTAATTGATTTCGTCACGAACGAAGATACCATGGAAGCGACACTGTTGCATCACAATAGATTTCCGCTCGAGTAGTCTACCTTGGGGTGGCTCGTGCAAGAAAGTGGAGTTTTATGACGAAACAATGACAACGCGTGCCTCATTGTTCGCCACTCCATTGTCCATATTCACACGCGAAGGAAAAGACACTTTTCCAATTCCAATTTTGGGGATTTAATAGAAAAGGAAACGACTTGTCCAACGCCTTTTTTTATGAAGCACTTGACGAATTCGTGTGTGTGTTTCTGTATCTTATACCATTTTTAGTATATAACAAAGCTGTTTATTTATCTTCTAAACGAGAAGAAGTAATCACTCAACAGCAAAACGACAGTCGTCAAAACACCATATGAATAAAAGTATGGAAATGGCTTCAGTTAAAAACGTGATGCTGTACCCATAAAGCATATGTATTGCCGAAGTATGTACTGTGGGCTAAAATGGGCCGCATTAAGCACATAATATACAAATATCCTGATCGTGTTTTAAACAGTTAACAACGGTCGATGGGAGTCGTGAGGATACTGTTTTAGAATTCTTTAAATGTTTTTTGTTGACTATTCCTAATGGGACGAGAAATTAGAATAAAAAGGTGTCCCATCTTCCCCAACCCTACTATATGTACAATACTATATTTTCGAGTGATTGACGCAGCGGTTTTATCCAGTTCTGCTTTATGGCATCGTATTCCTAAAATAGTCGCGCTAAACGACGCCCGCCTACAACTGCGTATTAGCCATTTCCCGAAGACGACATTTTAAGGTGTGGCTCCCAACTACGCCTAGATGAGCAAAGCATTGCCCCTTGATATCTCCGGGTCCACTATGTACGTAGACGGGGTCGGGCGGCTAGGGGGGCGGGGTTAAACGGTACAAACCACCAGAACTTTGGACCCAGCCCAGCAGGTCGATATTCGGGTCCCCGCAATGGCTCAAAAAATAAAAACAAACCTCTAACTGTGTGTGATGCTGAACGCAGGAAACGGTAGAGGTAACGAAACAGAATTCGACCGAAAAACAAAATTGTCAGCTCCCATTTTAGCGTGTCGGGGTAGCGAGTAGTACGAAGACTATACGCAACATATTTAAGGGAACATTTTGCAGCGTATGTTGGCGCATAACGCAAATTGGCATTAATACTAACACAAATAAAATAACACTAATGACACTAACACAAATAAAAACGTATAACATCAATGTGTAACTCACACCATAAACAAAAAATAAACAATATTTAATAAGCTTTATTTGGCTTAAACGCTCTTGTAAAACCTTAACTTATGCATTAATGTGAATAAAAACTGAACGATGCGATTTGCAAATAAATTCAATCCCCAAAATAATTAGCAAACACATTCAACCCCCCCCCCCAAAAGCGACACTTTCACTTTGAAAGTACATGACTTGCGTCCAATAATACACCAGGCACGCGCCTTCGTTTCAATCACTTTCCCCTAAACGATTTTGGCAACAAAACTGCTTTGGCCTTTCATATTCAGAGCCACCCAAAAGTAAACGAACCCAACGATCCGTGCTAAAAGTGGGTTGCCACTGTATTACGTCATCAAGACTACTCCAAGGGTGCGGCGACGGCTTTGCGGTGATTACTGTATTTATGCAACAGGAAAATGGCCGGATTCGGGATCAAGTTACGAGTATACATGAAGTTATACAACGCGCGATAGTGGTATACACGGTGCCACTGTTATGCCTGATATTTTGTAATGTTTAATAGAATATATAGGCGTTTCTAAAACGGTGCGGCATAAAATATAAACCAATATGGTCTGTTCTAATGACAATGACTTAATTACAGCGTCATTAGATGGCTACTGTTAGCATAAATGTTCGTGCAAGTTATTGCAACCAACTAATAGAAAGACCAAGTAACATATTATATGCTTTAAATTATAAGGCATATTATATGCTTTATTTAAATTCGAAAAAATCGAATTTTCGGTTAGTAATAGATAGATATTTCTACTCGTGTGGCGGGGCAACGAGACTTATAGTTACATCACGGGTGTCCTGTTTCATACACACCAAGCGCGCTTACGAGTTTTCACGTTTATAACGTTATGAATATATATGAAATATTTAAATCATCATTTATTCCTGTACACGTGCGCGTATGTGTTCGTAATTCATCATGACTACTTTGCCATAATCCCTGTCTGTACGAGTGTCGGTTCGCCACCCAGATCGATCAGCGACCAAATTAAAGATCGCAGCATGAAGCTGCCCGGACCGTGACGGGAATAAGCAGGGAGGAAACGGGCTAAGTCTAGCGTAGGACGCCTCAAGTTGCCGGGCTTTCTAAAGTAAACAAGGACGCTAAAACAAAACTGGGGCGGGTATAATCGCAGGAAAGGCCAGGTTTAGAGGCCACTCAAGTCGGGAAGTGCTGTTCTTGAGCGTCCTTCAATGCGATATGGGATTCAAGAATTTGCTCTGGTTGCTGGGCTGTGATATGTATGGCAGCCAATACACAGGCTGTGGTAACTTAGGGGGATCTCTATATATAAGCACACGTTTATAGTTGCTTTAAATGGGATTTACAGAGTATGTCGTAGACCTTATAAACCTTTACGCATTCAACATGTTCGTAAATATAACATGTGCATTTAACATGCGACGCACGGTCAAGGTGTAAATTCTGAACATAATGTAAATATAAGAAGTCGATCTGTATAACTAAGACGTCTAAAGGTTGGTATACAAATGACGGAAAAGGTGTTTTGAACAAAAAGTTGTTTTCTTTGCAACAGGTAATTTACATATAGAAGTCGATCTGAGGACACCAAAACTCCAAAACAAAAACACTATTGCGCTTTGCAAAGTATTCACCAATGGCACATATACACTAATAAATACCTTCCTATAAATTAAGCGAAATAAACTAAAAACATTATCACTAAAAATATTATTGTGGCAAACCATGTATACCAGCAACGTAACACAGTGAAAGTTGCGTGTATACAAATACACATACTTATAACCATTTACAAACACATGTGGCCAAGCAGCGAGTGTTTGTATATATGGATATAGTTGGTCAAGAGTAGGAGGAAATGACGGACCACAAACCCACGCCCCGTAGAAGATGGGACGCAAACATACAACTTAAAAATAACTTACGTTTGTATGAGCAAGAGTTTACGTTAGGAGAAAATCTTTTGTCACGCAACAAAATATGGTTCGCGTGAGTGAGTTGAATCATTGTGGTCACACTACGATATGCATGACTGCATATTTAAATGACAAGGTTAAAGAGAAATATGAATTTTTATTTGAAATTTGTTCTGCTGGGTTGTGTAACTTTTGAAAATGGGTAATTGAGTATATAGCACTGTGGGGTAAAATGGTGGGGCAAGATGGGTACTGTTAGAACATAATATTCCATACTTCCTTTTTTAATCGTGTTTTAAACAAATAACAATGCTTATTTAGAGTCATGAGGGTCTACCATTCTACGAGAACGAAAATATGGACAGTCGAAAATATGAACAATCTTACCCTAACCTATAATATTAACAAAAAACAGCGTTGTTAAATTGCGTAAAAATATATGTGACTTCAGCTAAGTGGTTCATAGGAACCTACGTCGTAGCGAAACAAACAACTGCCATTAAAACATCACTCAAGCGTAAAAACACCCACGTGAAAATAAAGTTCCCACAAATCTTGGCAGAAGTTTCGAAACTCACAAGAGAAGTATCGAATATCACATCCGTATGCGTAGAATGTTATGGTGTATACAGCAACGTGTGTACACATACGAACCGCACACGCACAGTCGGTGTTGGGGGTAATGTAACTACAGCTAGTCGCTACGTCTGCATTACCAAGCGTGGGAACGGGGCAGTCGTGCCTACGTACCCGAGAATTTTAAGGCAATCTCTCATACTAGACCCGGAACGAAGCCCAAAATTTCACTGCTGGTGTGTTATTACGTGCGGTCATTACACCGAACAGCTACCTGTTACCATTAAAGCAAAGCACAATATTAAGCGTTCAAATGACGCATAAGGAAAATAACTTAAATATTCGTGATTAAGAACTCGTAAAGATAGTCGTCTTCGAAATGTTATGTATATACCGCACCAGCTGTTTGAAAATTCTCATGGACGATAAACGACCGGATTCCGATTAAACGATGCGTTTTGCTATCTAACTCGTTTGATGTGGTCCTATATACGTTAAAACAAGGGCTAACGGTGTAGACTCGTAACATATGCCGAGGCAGTTAAATTTATCACTGCTCGCAAAATTTTATTGGGAGAAATTAAACGGCGTGAGTTGTGGAGATAGAATTTACCTGACAATAAAAATGGGACGTATGTGTGTAGTAGTCTGTGTACGGGGAGCTTGTAATACGGGAGTATATGTATATATGCCCTCTGTGGTAAAATGCGAACAGGTAAATGCAAATTACCTAGGGATTTTAAGAGAATATATTGGCGGGCTAACTTTACGTTTGTCCATATTGAAGGTGGGGAAAGATGGGACACCTTTTTATTCTAGTTTCTTATCCCATTTGTTAGTAAACAAAGAACATTCAAAGAATTAAAAAACCGTAATCCTACAACTCCCATAGACTGTTGCTAATTGTTATAAACGCGATCAATATGTTTGGATATTCTGTGCTAAAAGTGTCCCGTATTTCCCATACTATATATAGTACTGTGGGTGAAGACAGATACTGTATAAGCACATGATGTCCCATACTTCTTAATTGTTTTTTAACAACTTTAACGCTCTTTCGGGAGGATACGGTAAAATAGTTCTGTAAATATACTCTTAAATGAGGAGATAAAGGAGAATAAAAACATGTCCCACCTTACCCCAACCTATTGTATATTCCACGAGAGTGTAATTATTCCTACATGGCACGCGAGAGATACATTATTCAAAAGGATTAAATAGTTAATTTATTATGAGCTAATAGTTCAACTAATTAAGCGATTTACAAGATTACATGGGTTTATCGACGATGATTTCCGCTCATTCATAATTTAACCGGTTGCGAAACTCGGAAGCGCCATGAATGCTATGATGATGGCATTCTGCCACGGACGTGAACCATGTGCGACCGAAGCCAAACTATAATGATGGCATTGTGAACCTGTACTATGTGTGACCAGAGCCTTTTTAACAATTCATGTCGGTTTTGATGCGATGTCCTTGGTAGACGCGAGGCGGTTACTGCATGTGATGTTTGTTTAACTTCAAAATTACAGAATAGATCGGTTAATTTGGATTGAGTATATTGTTTTGTTGCCCACTATGAATATAGATATTTATCAAACACTGTACATAGGGTAGAATACTTTACAACAAGATGGCTATGCAGATAGGAGGTGCAAACACAACAACCCATATTACACAACCATATCGAAAGTATAAGCCATTGGGGTCATTTGTTGAAGCGACCAAAATAATAATCGTCACTAGGTAATGCCATAACTATAGTAACCACTAGCCTGCTTTGGGTGGAAAAGTCAAAGTTAGATTAATTTTGAGGCCATTTTATTACGGACCAAAATAATGTTCGCGTTTATACGTGCGGGTAAGATGTGTGTTTTACGAAGGGAGGGCCGACCCGGGGAGATCGATCGACTTGTTTTATTTGCCTTGATCGGGTCGCTTATTTGCCGCCGAACCTGCAAATCAACCCCGGGCTCTTCCGTCACAGCGGCGCAAACAGCTCGCGCGAAATTAATCGACTGGCGCGATTTGAAGCTCGGGCGTGAGTCGCGATAGTGACGTCATAAACGCTTATGTGTTTGCGCGAGAAGGATTGTTTCAGCGAAAACTGGCAGCGTAGGCTCGTACTTCCCCCGACTATTTGAACAAGCAAAACATCAAAGCAAGCTATAACGAGCTACAAACGACAGGAACGAAATCAAATATTAAAATCAATCATGCCCACCGCACACGACAGATGCGTATTAACCTTTAATGAACAAGAAATGTTCATAGCGTATTCTATGCAAATACGAAACAAACTATATATAACAGGAAACTGTCATAATAGTATAGGAAACTTAATTCACGATTTTTCAGCTATTGCAAGCATCAAATACATGACAACAATAGTTATGCATATAGTACTATGGGGTAAGATGGAATTTATGCATATAGTACTATGGGGTAAGATGGAATTTATGCATATAGTACTATGGGGTAAGATGGAATTTATGCATATAGTAGTATGGGGTAAGATGGAATTTATGCATATAGTACTATGGGGTAAGATGGGATAACTCTAGCGCATAATAACTTGAATTCCTTAATCGTGTTTTTAACAATTAACAACAAATAAGCTATAAATGGTCGTATTCAACACAACATGAGAATTAATAGCAAAACGACAATCGTTATAACACGCTATATAGACATAAGGAAAAACATTGGTAAAAAGCATGGCTGCTTCGTATTTGTTTAACTAGGAAAAGTGAAATGTAATAAATCTTGACGCGATGAGTTGTTGGGTTAAAAATTAACTCGGATTTTGGAAAGTTAATAGTCGGTCCATCAAAAAGTTTTGGGTCGTTAAAATCTCGCTAGAACAGTTTGCTGTTGGTTGCTGAGCTAACAAGATTGTTTTCCGAAGGCGGCACTCTGCCTGTGTAGACGAACTGAAAGTTTTGGAGCTGGTTGCACGCTGTTAACTGGCTTTATATAACGCTGTGCGTTTAGTACTGTGGGGTAAGATGAGATATTATTAGCATTTAATTCCCATACGTTCCACGCTCTTTAAAAATCGTGGGGATGCGCTTATATAATACTGTAAATATTCTTTGTTTACTACCAAATGGGACAAGAAAACTCTAAACGAAAACATGTCTCATTTTACCCCAACCTATATAACTATAAAGGTTTGAAAACCTTAATTCTAGGAATTCGGTTTTGATAAAACTTTACAATATAGTGTGGTGTGATTATATACTGCTTGGTCTATTATTGCCGCATAATCGATCTATCGTTGCGTCACAGACGAGCTGACCTTTCGTAACCCCGCGGGTGTGGACCTTACATCGCTCCATCAAACGAAAGACAAACAGAAAATCTTTCTCGAAGTCGATGTCTTAATACCCAATTAGATTTTAGATTGGGGTATATTAAAAATACACAAACAGAGCAAAATAACCCAAAAATAAAATTGAATAAACTTTTGCGTCCTAGTATGAACGTAAGTATGAACGTAAAGGCATTTTAAAGGCAAAAAACGATCGAAATACTAAATTTAAAATTTAATATTGAACAGTTAAGAATACCCAGAAAAAAAAATATATAAAAACAAAATTTACAAAAATGAAATTTACGTTGATAGATCAAAATTCCTGCGCTAACGTTTGTACTAACAGTTGTAATAACAGAAATATGGACGTAAAGGAAACTTTCTTTGCCCGAAACAATAGAGAGACCTTTGCACAAACATTAAGAAGTGAAATGTACAACTAACTATATCAACAGACCTACTTCTATGGAAACACGGGGTATATAGCTTGACCAAGCCGGTGAGTTACACTTTCCAACCAGCGGGAACAAAAAACAGGTAACTCGATTGTACACAAGATACAACGATATATGTTTTTACGTTTTTTGAACGCTAAAGAGTGTAGGACGTTAAATATAACAAGACTATATGGGGTAAGATAGATACCGTTAGCACAAAATATCCCATATTTTCTAATCGTGTTTTTAACAATTAACACCATTCTTTAGAGTCGTGAGCATACGGTTACATAATTCTGTAAATATTCTTTGTTTACTACCTAATGTCACGAAAAAAAGAAAGAAATCATGGACTATAACCTTAACCTATTATATATATCGAAATTGACGTATTGCAATAAAATGCAGCAAAGAAACCGCTATGCAACTATAAGCGCAACATCAGAACAGTAAAAACTTTTAAAGTGTTTCTAAAGTAAACAGAAACCATAGTCTGAAACGGGCAGTTATAACTGAACGCTGCAGTTTTGTTTTAATCATATAAACTTAAAGTGGAAACACGTTATAGGGCCACGCCATGGGACCTGGAGTTTAGACTGGGGTTTGGCCCATTACCCGAACACCCAGGGTGCTACCAACGAGATTCAAGACCCACTGATGGCAGTTTATGGAAGCTTATTATTACAGTTATTATTCTATAAGGGTGGAGTACTTTACGACAAGCTATGCCGTAGAACAATAATGAAACTTAGGCCGGACGAGTTGGCCAATTACTCCCGGTCAAAAAGCTCCGAAATATCAAAGGAATTTTCCGTTTGTTTTATGGATATTAAGTCATAGCCGACACCTGCTTATACAAATATGAGATTCCCGTTTAGTTTGATTTCCGATGACGCAGAAATCATTCTATTTGCATTAATACATCGTGAGTTCCGAACATGAGTTTTTATTTGATCAACACATCGCTTGAATATTTACAAACTTTCTAAAAACTTCCTATTTAGGCCTATAGTGAGGTATATGTGTGGGTAACGATAATTTGTTAAACGTTTCGGCATACTTGTGCTAAGTTTTTAAAACAAGCAATGCCGCAAACAGTTTTAATCTATCTTTATCTATAGGTACCGGGAACTCCAAATGCACACCCTAATTCTATGACAAGGCATAAGAAACAAATATTATATCTATCACTACTGCACAAATACCAGTTAATCATATCCTTGAAGAGCAAATTTAAACAACACATGCGCCGTCTTAAGCTTCATAAGGTGGCAAGCAAGGAATTGTTTGAGATAAAATAACAGCTGGCTACACAGACTCGGATGTTTGGCCAACGCTCGCCTCAAAAGGATTTATCACACAAAATCAACACGCAATTAGTCACCCAATATACTCGTTAACCTGCACGGCGTAAAACAAACGAACCGTTTACTTTGGGATGGCGAGAATAGAAAGCGGTTTTTAAGGAGACGGTATTACGATTTATAGCTTTGTTGAGCGACCTTGAGATATTGTACGACAAAGCGAAGTAGAAACGAAACAACATCTTTGCACAAATGCTGCAGTGCTTGGTACAGCATGACGTAGCACCTGGTACATACGTCATGGATTGGTGATTAGCAATGAGTTACTACGTCAATTGTTGTGTGTGTTACGAATTGTTAGAATTCGTGGTTTCAAATTTGAATTGACTTATTTTTTGTGACATTGGTAGAATTCCACTTCGCGCGTGGAAACGCCGTTGTTTAAGCTTGTTCATAATTTTAATTAGAGTTTTGGTGCGGTAATAAAAAGTATGACACTACCGTCCCTTACAATGAATGAATATAGCTTATTTATTTTTGCGTGGCTTGGCAACGACAGTTTTTATAACATGGGTGTTCCGTTAATTTAATACACGCCTGCGTATAAGTTTTTTTTTTCTTTACTACCAAATGGGACGATAAAAACATGACATCATGGGCCATCTTACCCTACCATACTTTATAATATTTAAATAAACCCGATACACTTTTATAAATGTTTAAGAATATTGCAATAATGCTTTACATTATATCAGCGTTGGGTAATTACAAAATCCTTGCATACGTCAGTATTCACTTTGTTTTTAGACTGCCAATAACTACGACGTAATGATGGATCAAGACAATACATAGCACTACCCCGCTGTGGGACGACCGCATTTTATCTCGCATGAGGAGACTTGGGACAAAGGACCCCCGCTGTGTTGCGCGGTTTGGTTTGGCGAACCGAAATGTGAGGCAGACTGAAGAGATTTCAACGTTGGCTGTATATCCAGCTCATGCGTTTGGGTGTGTGGGTTATAAATTGCTCGAAACGTCATACATACGCTTTTTAATTTATTTCTTCAGTATAAAAAAATTGTTCTACATCAACCCTTCGACTGCCTTTTTAGCTAATTTTTAACGAAGACTAAGTTTACATTATGCCTTGGATCAGAAGTAACACAATATTTATTCCATGTATTCCAACGTAATGAGGTTTAAAGGAAAGGACGTGCTTTTGCGTCCAAGACAATATACAGTAAATGGTAATAAGTTAATTATTGCCAAAGATACCAAATTCCATATAGCATACCACGCTGTAGGATCTCATCCTTACAAAATAGAAATGCAGTAACGACAAGAGACACGGCCTGTCAAAATGATCTGACAGCCTGGGAAAATCTTATTCTATGAAAATCAAAACAAAAGCTTGAATGGGCGACGTCGTCTATTCTTCCACACACTTTACAAACTGCTTTAGAATCTAAGGACAATTGTGCCAGCGAAACCTCGGCGGGGATAATGGCGCTAGCGGAAAAAGACAATACGGCGGCATCTCCATTCGGTTCGACAATAGAGAGGTTTTACTATCAATGGACCGCTGGACTTCCAGTGAAGGTGAAATAGAATAGACACTTGTCACAATAGAATAGATTCTTTCCTATTGTATACAGCGCGTGTCACTCGTGTGGGCTACGCCGCAACCAAAATGGCGTATATTCAACGCTCTTTGCTCGCCTAAAGGCGCATTGCAGCAATTGCTTTGCTCGATACGTAACAAAATTTTGATTTTCGCGCTAAATGCAACTTTAAAATTAAAATTGAAAAAGTTGAGGTAGTAAAATATTTTGTGCCCTTGGCTCTCTATCGCCGTTGGAGCTATAGCGTCAAAACGAAACAGCAGCTACCAGGAAGTCGGTTATTTTAGAATCTGATATCGACCAGAGCGTCGAAATTGGCCGTTTACGAATTAAGAGGAAACGGTTCCAAAAACAGGTAGACCTCAACTGAAACAACAGCTACTCTGCGTTTGATGATTTTGCTTTTAAATTGCGAGGAAATGGGTCAAGACCTGTGCCAGTATGGGGCCACAAAACTTTGACTCTAGGAAAGCATTGGTTTCCTAGTAACGCCTCACTTGCAGCCAGCGCGGGAGACACACCTTGGACAATATTTTCTTTTCCAAACGAACACACGCAAGTCTTCCATATTGCGCCTTTGATTTATTTAAACCTACAGCGTATACTGGATTAAAAAAGTATGTTAGCTTAAATTCGATTAACATAGCTAAGAGATGGGGATCTCAATGAACAACAAAACGTTTATAATTTACCAGTTCATGTGCGGTATTTCTTATCGCAAACACGAAAATTAAAAAGCATTTTAAAGCAACCAGCCCAAATCTCAATTCCAATAGCGTGTCTTACTGTAAAATTTAACCAATATAGAGTACTGTGGTGTAAAGACACCTTTAGCACGTAATATTCAAATACCCTAATCCTCGTCCATTTAACAACGGCCTTGGAAGTCGTAAGCATGCGTTTTTTTCTTTTAATGTTTTTTGTTTACTCCCAGATGGGACGAGACGAAAAAATAAAAAGGTGTCCCATCTTCCCCAACCCTACAACATTTGTATTTAGAAACGACAATAAATAAACGAGAAATCGTTCTTACAATACAACAGTTACACAAAATATGCCATCGAATTTCTGCGTAGATTTGATTTATTTTCATATTTGAACATTTACATGAAAAACGCAATTCAGAAACAAAGAGGTTTAATCTCAATTTTACTAAATATACTGACTCCTCGAATCTACTGTTTAATGTGCTTGACTGTATACTAAACCTATATCAGCAAACTGCAGTTAATTAGCCCAAGCTAAATACAAAAGCAACTGTTAAAATAGCCTATGTATGTTATGGAATACAAGTTGTACAATAATTATTATATAAGCCAGGTTTTAATATATAGACTTGCAGTGTATGTACCTTTATAAATTCAACTCTCATTTGAATAAATACTAATTCTGATCTTAATTGTGTTTAAAATTATTTTTAATGTGCCTTTTTCTTGGTGGCAACATAGGTTTTTTTCTTAGTGGCAACATTGGCGTTCCAGTACCAAAGAATCTGTAAAACAAATCAATGTAAGAACCTTTACAGAAGTAATGATTGTGAAACAGTGAGTTTTTACAGAATTATACAACCGTATAATTACTGCTCTAAAATATTCTTCTAACAGTAACACAATTAGAAAATATTGGATATTATGTGCTTACGACAACCATCTTACCCCACAACACTATATATATTTGTCAGCGTGTCTATATGTTTTAATTGGCCATTGTATTTAGAATCATCACATAAAATATGGGTAATGTGCCATATCTGGTTTAAATCATCGTAGCCTTAACAAAGGCCTAACACATAAAGAACAGAACATACAGAATTAATCAATGTAAGAAATCTTCTAGAAATAATGATTTTTTGGAGTAGTATATGTTTTAGAATTCTGAAGAACATTTACAAAATTAAATAACCGTCCATTACCTGGAACGCAATGACACCATTAGACGTAGAAGACACGATGTAGTTTAAAACAACCAAATTGTCCCCAGTCTCCTGAATGGATGTGAAAATACGAGCAAGTGAACCAATGAACATTAGAAACACAGTGATTGCTGATAGTTGGCCAGTACTACCGTTCTTGTAATTATCCAAGGCTTGAATTAGCTGAAAGAAAGAAATATCGGTTATTTTGCTGCTTAATTAGTTAAATTTTATTTATTAACACAAATTTTATTCTTGTCGAAAACAATTGTTATTTCGACAATGTTTTTTTTTTTTTTAAAAAAAAAGCGGTTTTAATTTCAATTGTTTGAACTCCTGAAAAAATAATTAATTTCGCCAGCCGCAGCAACCGCAACACAAGTCACTGTGTTTGAAGTAATTGACGCGTAATGTGTCAAACGTACGTGGGGTAACGCTAACACAAAAGTGACGACTCCAGGGGCGTGAACATTAACCTGACAGCATCAAATCAACAAATTTAGGGGAATCCAAATATTTCGTGTGCTTAGCCAATATGGCCAAGCCTGGGACTATTATTACTCTACAATTCACTTTATTGACGTAATAAATACGGTAGCGCGGCGCGATTAATAATAGAGCTAGGCACAGCGTGGATCCGGAGTTTATTATCGTTGCCACGGGTGCGGCACGCAAGAATACGCGGCCACCTTAGTTATAGGAAGTCATATTCAAGCAATTGTAACGGACCACTACTCCTGTGCGGTATAACACGGCTTTTGTTTTAACAGACCTTTGGTATATTTCGAATCAATTCGCTACAAAGGCACAAGTTCTTCTGTTGGAATTTTGATATAAAATGGGAAATGAAAACGATGGCGAATGTACAATTTTCAGGGCATTTACCACATTAATCAACGAGGTTTCCCATGCTTGAGGACTATGCATGTAACTGCATTTTAACAATGTCACCCCGGATTTAAACCTGCTGTTAGGTATCTATGCAAACAAGCAGAACCAAAGTATATTGCATTTGTAACATTAATTAACGAGGTTACCTATGTTTGCTTCTATGTAACCGCAATTTAACAACGTCATGTAACCATGGAAAAATTTAATAAACGTGACGCCTATAATTTGGACCGGATGGTCGCAATTTTACGACGTATGTCGTGTCATGGTGGAAATATGAAAATGAGTTCTGGGTGAAATGGCCACCCATTATGACGACATAAACCTGAAAATTAACCGCAGTGGTCACGGTTTTTGGTCTAGGTTTTAAAACAAGAAACAAATCTGGGACATTTGGCCGGAATTTGGAAATTAAGACACACCTGGTAGACGCATATTAGAAGGTAGGGTAAATAAATAAATGGCGGCTGGGTGAGGGGTTTGCTATGACTAGTAGGGATAGAAAAACATTAGGAATAAAACGACTCGACTTAAAGGTAGGATTATATTTCAATGAATGTTTTTGTTTTTAAACAAATCTCTGCAGTTTTTAAATAATAACCCATACGCTGTAAAAGTATAGACCCGAACCCCAAACTGCAAAAAAAAACAATTTTCGATGATTGACACCTAAAACACGCATCTAATGTCGTC
The DNA here is from genome assembly GCF_009617815.1 of Ciona robusta. NCBI lineage: Eukaryota > Metazoa > Chordata > Ascidiacea > Phlebobranchia > Cionidae > Ciona > Ciona robusta. Next base: position 1,949,435 of record NC_143235.1, read on the forward strand.
GAATGTGTTTGCAAAGTTTTCTCCTGCATGACCATATATGGAAATGATTTTCCCAAAGCGTACACGTTCTATAATATAAATCTTACCTACTTGGAGAATATAAAATTGTTTCCATGCCTCTGATTTTAAATATTATTATTATGGCAAAACTGCGGGAAAAGCTAAAACAAATTATACAGTGAGAATTTTCCAGATTAACAGCAAGAAGTATTGCAACACAAACAACGAGGCTGCACAAGCACGGATAACTACACATGGTCCTACAAATTTGAATATGTGTTTTCCATGTTTCGTTTGCTTTCCCACCAGTAAATCATAAAGCTATGCATTTCAAACAGGTTTCCCATGCGTAGCATATATGGAGATAGTAATGTAACATATTATGAATTGCATGTAATGGTACGGTGTGTACAATATGGGTGTATATTATTAAGTCGAGAATTTGTACTTTGCCAGAGAACTATGATGTTTTGTAGATATTTGTAGCGTGTGAAAAACTCACTTGCTACTGGGATAGCGAAGGTAAGGTGTAATTTAACAGGCATGCCGTGTAGTTAGGAGTTCAGTATATACGGTGGTGGGTTTAAATATATAGAAGGTTGAGGTAAAAATCGTAAAATGGTCCAACTTTCATTCTTTGTTATCGTTTCATTTGGTAGGAAACAAAAATAAGATTTGCAGAAATATATAACCGTACGAACTCACGAGTCTTGCGTCGGTAATTGTTAAAAATACGATTAGAAATTTGGAATATTATGTGCTAACGGTATCCATGTTACTCCACAGTTCTTAATGTACACGGGAAAAACACTGGAGAGATGGGGAAAATGACTTGGTCACGACAAGGGCTGGAATGAGACTGAAGTGTTGCGTACTGTCTGTACAGGGCTTTAAAGCCGCCGAGCATTTGTATTAAATATCTCATACTATAGCTCTTGAAAGGCGGGCCAAACATAGAAATGTAATATTCTCTCGCCGTCATATTACGTCACTCAACACGTGTTTGGGTTCTAGTTACGTCACGGCTCGTTGACCTCGGCATTGAACCGTGACGACACACTCAGCAGTAGTAGTGACTCGATTTCGCTGAAAATTGACTTTTACTTGAGACGTGTCGCCCCAATGCGCCGGAAATTGTTCCAAAAAATGAATTACTCAATTAAATGGTTTAAAACTTGCTAAGTAAACATAGGCGCTTGACTTGAATATACAGAGTACGCATAGGCCCTGATATAATTTATGATTTCATTTGTCAATCATCTTAGTATACATAAAAAAAAGACAACGAGAATGCTTCAATTGAAGTAAAATATTAAAAAAGGTCTTAGTAGTACCCCGGTTTCCAAAAAAACGGTAATGATTTTTTGAACTATTACGGCGGAGCATTGGACTAAGTTAATACGGGTAGCTGATCAAAAATGGAAGAAAAAACAGTGAATAACATGAAATATATGCGTGGCACGCCGGGGTTGCACTATACGTATACAGCAATGATAAAATCACCGATGAGAACGCTATAAGTTTGTTTAAGCGACAAGAACAGTGATTTTCATACTCCTACGCTTTCGAGGGCGATAAGGGTTCGGGTATACAGCAAGCACTTACGTTGGACGAGCAAATCTCGCCTCAATCTCCACACCGTATAGTTAGCACCTGAGTAAAGTCGACTGCTGGCGCCTTCCCCGGAGAGGGTCGGCTAATCGTATTAGATCATCGGCGCCACCCATGTAGCCGGAAGCATGGAGTCACGTGGTTTATAGGGGTTTAATGGGCGAAGCCCTTGTAGCGGGATAGGCGTCAAACTTTTGAAAATACGGGAGGTGGATGTAAAAACGCCATTGGCTGCAGTGTTTACGGGTTGATTTAATGCAGAAAATTCCCGGCAGTCTTTTTAGCTTCCCACCCTAAACTTTGTGCCTTTGCCATAGCCGTAGCGGTGTATTAACTACGGGGATATTACATTCAAAGCGCATGCTATATGATGGGTGTTACAATTTCAGAAAATGAAAACTTCGCAAGCCCTCACATAGTATCTATGAAGTAGGGTGGCAGATTGACGTTGGCGCCATATGTAGTGACTTATGGGCGATTATAGTGGGTGATGTATCGCGACGGGAAAGTCGTCGCCGCTTCAGAAACAACAGGAGGATAAAAAGCGGTCGCTAGTGTTTGTTTGTTCGAGGTTTGTTGTTTGTAGTAATCGGGTTGTGTGTCATAAACGATGGAACGACGGTGCTCGGGATTAAAATCAATTTGTTTCACGTTTGATCTTAAATGCTCTTAAAACATAAAGGCGGTGGTGGTGTAAACTGGTTTAACACTACTGGGGTTGGTTTAGTGTGTGGGAAGGCAATCATGTTGTAATTCAACAGTAACGTGTATGAATACACCATGTGTGTCTTGTGTACAAGGGGAAACCTATATGTTATAACTCAGCAGTGAGCATGAGGTGTATAAAAACACAATATGTGTCGGGTGTACAAGAAGACAACCTATGTTTAACTTGCCAATGAGCATGAGGTGCATAAAACACTATGTGTGTGCGGTAGTATATATATAAAGATGTGTAGCTGGGTAGTATGTATAAAGATGGTTATGTTGGATTAGAATAAGCAACGGTTTGGTATCTTTACCGTAAGTGGGAACTTCCTGTATCTGTACTTGCGGACAAACGCAGTATGTAAGATAGGCGATCTGGACGGTAGATCTATGGGTGTAAAAACAACAAGGACGCTTGGGTATGGGGAAGGGTGTGATAGGGTAAGTGCTGTTGTGATAACGTGTCGCCTACCACGGGTGCATAGGAGATTTAAAGTGGGGGGAATGATTACGGAAGTAAATTGGAAGATACCTATAGGAAAAAGCGGAAAAAGAGAAAAACGGGACGATTTCAAGAATTATTAAGAATTTAGGGGGGTGTGTGTAAATCTTACTACTATATTTGAGGTGCATGTGTTAATTACCGGTATTGCCTAAACGACTGTGCCTTATTTAAACGGTTTTTAATAAATGTGCAATTTTAAAGCGAAAAACTAACTCTTCCCCCTTTCTTTAAAAGAGGGAAACTCGTCTTATAGCAAAGGGTTATAGCAAGGCGAATTAAGTTTTAAAGTTTAAACCACTTTATAACTTAAAAGAGAAATAGAAAAATCCAATTGAAAAGTAGGCTAAACCATCAAATATCAGATCTACAAAGGTGCTGGGTCTCGTTATTTTAAAAGCGGTACTAAGCTGGGCGGGGACGTTATTTTGTCGGCGTTCGAATCCAGTTTAATCCGGTTGGATCCGGTTTGAAGGTTGTTAAGCAGGAGTGCCACCGAATCGCCACGATTTGAATGACATGATACATGGGCCGTGTAACGTAGGTTAGATTATAAGGATCGGAGTCGTGTCATAGGCGTGAGAACACAAGTAGCAAAATGCGATTGTTTTGTCACAAATTTAAGCATATCACATCTGTATAAACAAATATATACAGTATATGCATAATAGCGCGTACATACCTACAAATTTAAAAGATATCATTAGCAGCCCATGCTGGCGCATTGAACGGGACAAACAGGTGGAAAACATTTTAATAATAACATTTTACACGGCCTATCACTGGAGCTTGTTCATATATTTTCAAAACGGAAACGTTTGGAATTAAATAAAAATGATCATGTATACTGTATACATTGTATAGGGATGTAATTTGTTTTAAAATTGACCTGGAAATCTATGTTTTAAGTGCGTATATAAGACGCGTTTACTGAAATGGTAAAACAAGACGAAATATTATTGGTACAAAATGGAAGGCAGAAAAAACACTTGGGTAAGTCAACCTGAAACTGGGGACGAAGCCGCACAATAATAATGACATTGGTCGGAGTTAAGTGTATATGAGCAAACTGCCACTACTGGAAATTATGGCTTACCCTGGGAAAGCACGAAGCAGGTAGCTTGTAGGTGAAAATATAAGTGAGAAAGTGTAGACCCTTGACGGTTGCGACTTAAAATAGCGCAGCGTGGAGCGTAAATTGGACCCAAGCACGAAAAGTGCGATGCTTGGTATATCATGGTGACCGGTGTTTGACCTTTCATATTAAATGAGTTGTGTTGCGTCACAGTAATGATTATTGAGGTTAGGGGGTGATAATTTGGGATAGGTTGCGTATGTTTATATATAATTTAGGAGTTATAAAAGGAAATACCAACACTGGGTAAAAGTTGCCTTGCCATTTCTATACGGCAAATTTTAACAAATTGATCACTCGTCGTTTATGAATGAAATCAATAAAAAAAAGTTTTTAAAAATTAAAAAAGGAGAAAAAGGATTACTTAGAAAAATGTCTCGTACTTGAACGGAACATGCAGAAGCAATTACTGGCTTCTTAAAATTTCCACGGGGCGAGGAGTTCTCACACGACAGCCCCGACTTATGGAACGTGTGCGACACTTGAGAACCATTCACTGCTGGCGGAGCGGTTGGGATAATGTTACCCCTGTTTGATGGGGTACAACGTGACGTCACATGGGGGTTGGGTAAGGGCGTAGGGTGTTTTCAAGATGACGTAATATTTAGAAGCATTGGGCTAGTTTTTATTGTGAGTTTAAAAGTGTAAATATGAAGTTACTTTGTAACATAAACAACAATATGTCTAACTCTGGACTAAATCATAGGTCGCATTGCACACCACGCTGTAGCATCCACACATGTAGAATAGAAAATAGATTTTTGTCGTTTTTATATGCTATGCACAACGATAGAAAACGTCATAAAAAGAGTGTTTTTTTGTAATTATATCAGATTTATGGCAATCGGACAAGTTTTTTCGTTGCAAGCTTACGCCTATATTTATCCAACACTTTATACACAGAAACACATTATACACAGACGTTAAATTCCATATTATGGATAATTATGTACCGACGTACATGCTGTGGTTCCACTATAACAGTGAATAAGTCACGACGAAAAAGTGCGTTTTAATATGGCCCAGTTATAGCGGGCCCGGTGTTTAGCTATATGACAGTTTGATTGAGTTAGAATGGCTACGACAATCGCACAAAGAGGTGGATCTACGGATCGTTCATATCAATAGACACCACGAGTGTGACGTAACCACGGTAAACTAGCAGTGTTTCCACGTATTTTTCGGGTTAAAATCAAGTTGGATGAGAATAGCTGAATTATAGTTAATTTTAAAACGTATAAACAATTTTAAAAAAGTGTAAATTAATGAACTAGCGTGATGGTGTTAAATTTTCATTGGTCAACACTTTAAACGGAAGGAGCCACAGCCGCGGTTGGTGTAACACACAGTACACGCTCGAGCGCCACAGTATGTGGGCGTAGTTGGGGGGGACACGGGTTTGATAATTGTTCGTGGGGGTTAAGGGTTATTTTATGATTGGGTGACTTGCAAACTTTAGGTCAAAATTTATGCGACAGATTGTGCGGTTACTTTGTGCAGCAAAAAATCTCTTTATTGTAAATTTCACGTTTTAAATTTCTTTTTTTTTTGGTAAAATACAAAGAGACATTAAAATAAATAACAAATTTATACAAATTCGGAAAATAAATAGATTTAAAACAACAAAAAAAAACTGTTTCATGTTGTTTCAATTAGGAAATGCACGGGAAGAGATACGTAATCCAACGACTGCTTGGTGCATTGAGGCAACGTATAGAGATTGAGACGACAGCCAACCCACAACTCGGGAATGGGGTATGATATTAAAGCGTGGAGCATTAGTGAGGTGTTGAGGTGTCACGAAAACATGCGACAGGACCACCCAGGTTTCGGAACACCGTTGGAATATATTGGGTGAGAAATACGTGAGCTTACAATGGTGACGTGACACTGTATAATCCCTTGAAGTTATAGCTAATATAGGGACTGTGGTATGAATGTACTCGATAGAGATTAACAAAACTACACACAAACCATATTCGTGTACAGGACGTTGTGCATTTCGCATTAAGTTACACCTATGTCGCAAATCGGCACGTAGAAAGGTTAATTAATTAGTGATTGACAAAGTACTAATCACACATTTAACAATCGTATTTTAAAACATTGCCACTCAGCAAGAAGCCAATAAGTGTAAGGTTATAGTGGCTTGGGGTGATATGTGACCTTTAAAACAGGTTTACAAAGCTTTAACATGCTGTTAGGTGGCATACAAACGAGCAGAGACAAAATGTACACTATTCAACAATGATGATGATTATGAATGTAACTGCAATTTAACAATATCCTCCAAATTTTACTAAAAATTAAAATCGTGACTCCTACGAACGAGTTCTACTTTACCGGAATTCCGTATTCTGCTAACTGCGTAGGCGTTGGGATAGCGTTCAACCCATTATCGGGTACTCCGAGCAATTTTTGCAGTAAAATAGCGGGCTTTAAATTAACGGCCACGCGTTTATTTTCGGCGGCCATAGCGTGACAAAACACAAACCAGGAGAAGGACTAGCACGAAGGTAGGATACGCGTGATGCTAACTTAGGGAGAAAATTACTGCTCTGTTAGATATATGCAGCCAATTTCTGGGACATAATGAAAGTGCCGAGGGACTAAAAGTACAAATATAGGTGCCGGGTGTGTAGGTTTATTGAATACTCGCATGCAAAGTGCTGCTGTCGCGAGCAAATAACCGAGCGTTTTGATCACAAAATCACAGGATTGCTGTAACCGCAGGTTAAGGTTAATATGTCGGGTAATATACGCGGAGGTAATTTCAATAAATCACCTTATAAAATAATGAATAAGATAGATATTAGATCCGCAATCATTCAAGTCTGAAACAATTTTCCCAAAAGAGCGTGGCTCTTTAGCGACCGTAGGTGGTAGATACTAGCACGACATTCGACCGGCGTATGGTAAAAGTATAGTTACAAACCGTGGCTCCTAATATTAATATATAGGAAGTTGGGGCAAGTTGTCTATGTTTTAATTTTTTTTATCGTTACTATGGTAGTAAATATTGAAAAGTTACGTAATTTTGTAATCTCCACGAATGTAAAGTTTTCTACTGTACGTTTAAACTTGTCTGTAAATATATAGTTATGTGCGCAGTGATCAATACTATATAAAGTTGTTAAATTTTTGGCTAAACTTATACAATCGTTGGTTTTATCTATAGGTGTGAGGGTCGCCTTAAGCTCTTAGCACGTCTGGAATTTTGGTCCTTGAAATAACACGGAAGGCAACGGTGTCGCACAGATGTCACACGTCCCCCTGTCGTGACAAAAGCTGGAAACCGGAACCGCAAGCCAACTAAGGAATTAGACGGTCAACAAAAAATCGTGCAAGCCGTGGTGAATAGAATTAAGACTGGCGCCATTGTGGACGACAATGGTCAGAAAGCGGATTTTTAATCAGACAAAAACCTGAGGGCGAAAAGCACTTCTAACTTTGGGGTCGGTGGGGGGGGGGGTAACCGATCAGTTTAATTTCCCCCGGACCCCATAACGCGATCCTGGACCCATTGTTCCTCAGGAAGCATCAATCTCACGCGCACGCAATTGTCAGTGAACAATAGAAGACAATGAAACAAACCCTACACCGGTTGCAGCGTTGAGTAGAATGCAGATTTCGCGAATTAAGAACAAAGAATAGTGATTGAAATTTGCACATGGCTGCCAACTATACATATTCACAAATTGGATCTTTATTACCCAAAACATCTTTTAAAAAAGTGTTTAAACTTATACACCAGATGTGCTGTGGATTTTAGAGTAAAATATCTATGAAGTTCTATAATATTCTTCTTGTGGCGACGCCTACGTCTTTTAAAGTCCATACACCTTTTAAGTATTAAAAATGCGTTATATGCGTTTCTGTATGAAGCTAAATTTCAAACCTAACAGTAAACAAGAGTTTTATCGTGTTTACAACTGTATAACAATCCAATCCAAGGACACGGACACCTCAGTGAACAATAGGAAAAGGTTTTAAATTTTTCAGCGACAATAGATCCACTAAATAAATAACACAACTATTTTAATGAAATGCGCGAAAAACACAAAGATTTCGGCTAGTTTGGCCCAAAAAGCGCGGCGTAAGGCATTCCTTTGCGAACCTTAATAGTGTGGGAATATTTAGCTGTGCGACTTTCACAGGCGGACTAGCGGCCGGGTGGAAACAGCTCGCTTTGTGATTTTGTTTGCCTGTAAACTCGGGAATAAAGACCAGCGTGCTAGGGACATGGGCATGCACGGTTGTCGACTTGATACAAAGGTTGTACTTTGAATTCAATGACTTTGTATAAACAGGTCAAGTCAAGGTCGCGTACGGGCTCTGTTTACAAATTTTGAACAAAACATGCAGCACGTTTAGAAACAGACCTATAGTCCTGTTTTCTGTAGTGTTAGATGAATATCGATAGCATACTTTGTATTAAATTTTCGTAATCGTGTGTTAACAACCAACCACGTTCTTTTTTTGAGTCAAGAGGATACGGTTATATAATTCTGTAAATATGAATTGTTTACTACTAAAGGGGACGATAAAAAATGAGAATGAAAACATGGGTCATCCTACCAAAACCTACTATATATAATTTAAAAAAAGCCATACATGTGTTGCCCGAAGTTTTGTGACGTGTGCAGAGTAGGTTAGTAGAATTAGAGACAGACTGTCACATTATACCACAACAAGTTATACTACATGCACTTGGCGAACGAGTTGAGATGATACAGGTTTTTAAAATGGGTATATACCAGATGTAGAACTATGATAAATAAACCACGGAAAAAATGTAAATCATAATGACGGCCATTTTGCCCCAGAACATGGCACACCCATATACCCGCTACGTCGGTGTTAAACCAGAGTTCTTCTGTAGTGTTATGTCACAAGAATTGGAACCATGTATGACGTCAGTTGCGTTGACGTCATCGGTTGGTGTAGGGTTACCAGGGAAACGGTCACGTGGGTAGGGGACAATAGAGATACTTGAATAAGATATGGGGGAAGCGATTGATATCTGGGACCTTTGATTGAAGGGGTTGGGGGGCATACGGAAGTAGAAACATGCACTAAGTAAATACTAATGAACGTCTAAACATTAAACAAGTACTAACGTACTATGGCTTGGTAGCAGGTTCAAAAAGTTACTATGCATTATTGAACATGCACCGAACAGCGGCATTCTAGGTTTCAATAACTCAGTAAGAATACGCCACTTCTCTTAACAAATATTGGCATAATATAGCTTAGAAATAAGCGTTACTGCGCATTCATTATGTACTGTCGTTCTGATATACGGTGTTTCAGGATCAAACGGGAATAAGAATACTTTACTATGCATCAAAACAAATAGTGACTACCGACTTACTATGTGTTGTAATAATCGATTGCGCAACTGGTTAGCCGTGTAACGATTTAACTGGATGTTTCAGTACGTTGTTCAGTGCAATGTTATTCAATAGTCGTTAGGTTGGGTATACCAATACGACTACGAGTATATCGTAGGATTACGCATATAATATGTTGATATTTGATGAACGAATATTACTGTAGTCAATACGATTGCAGTGTGAAGTAATTTTAATACATACTGTGGGTTTTAGACAGAGAGTAAATTCATACTATTAATTTGCGAGCGTCGTTGTCGTCACTTATAACTCTCTGTCGCCACCAAGTGAACGCCGCCACAAAACACACATCGTCATACAGTGACGCTGTTTTTGCACTGGTTATGGTAACTAAATATTCAAGCCAAAACAATCGAAATCAGTTCTACTTATATAACAAAATTATTTATAGTAGGGTGGAAAAAAATAGATAACTTTTCAATGTATTTTTACATTTTATTTGGTCGCAAACAAAGAATTATAAAACCGTTTCCTCAACTCACTTAGACCATTGTTAATTGTTTTGTATATTATGTGCTAAAGGTAACCCCAACCCTACTGTATATCATTATTACTGATTATAAACACCAGGCTCACCTTAGATATAACCACAGCTGGCATTTGACTTGCTTGAAGTGCAGATAACACAGATAAAGGTGTGAAACCAGAGATTAGAATATATACTATGGTTGAATACAACACAACAAATGCACCGCCTGTACCAGTTTTGCCTTTATAATGCTGTAATTAAAGAATTTGTGTTATGTTTTTGAAAATATCATTTGATCGATTACAAAATTGGCACTTGATTATCTTGGTGTTTTAAGACTGCAATTAACTTGGACACAGTGTTTGGAAAACTTGCCTTTGGAGTCTACTTTAGACCATGGCATAGGACATGGGGTTGAAGCTTTACACTGCCACCTTCTTGGTGTATGTCTTGGGCAAGATAGTTACCCCAGTTGTCCCATGAGAGTTTAACACAGTGATTTTATGGGTTTCTGAAATTGTGAGGCATCGCAGAAAAATAAGCACAAAGCAGTGTACGAAACAGAAAACTAGCGTTGTAATGTTACAACTATCATTGTCCCGGCATGCAAACATAACCAAGTTACTTTCAATTACAACAGAGGAGTGCCTATTGTATTAAAAAAACATCTGCCAAATTGTAAGAGAGAACAGCAGCGTCTCTAAAACTAGTGACAATTTACCACCAATTGCTGAGGGACCATAGTAACAAAATTAGGCGGAAAATAATGACATGAGAGGTTAACGAACCTAACACATTTTCACTGCTACTGCAGTAGTTATCAGTCAGGTTAGTAGGTTACTAAACAATTCAAAACATCAGTGGTGGACAAATTAAAAAATATTTGAAGTGGAACCAGTTTATAATATATTACTGCATTTCCTTAAAAAAATAATATGCTATGGTAAATTATTTACATTTTGGACGAACGTATGGCTCTGTTTAAATGAATGTGCAGTTTCTTTATTCTCACATGGCGGGGAAATGACAGTAGGTATAACACGGATACTCTTTTACATACACACTTAAAAGTTACCAATACCATGTTTGTAATTTTGTGGGTGATTTTCTGTGGTATTTTATTAATTTTAGGTAGTTGGCATTTAAAACAACTCATAACTAGGTTGAAAAGTCTGTTAAGTATCTCACACAACGAGACAAAAAAGATTCTTTACATGGTTGTGACAACCATCTTCATTTTGTAAATGACGTGTAGTTTATTTGTTCACACAAGATATGCATGGTTGATGATTAATGTATTGCATATCATGATATCACGAACATAGCTAAACATTAACTTTTATTTACCTGGATCATAGCTCCAATGAACACATTTTGCAACATCAAGAAAAATGCATCGCCCCAAGTACTGAAACAAATACAATGTATTATATTTCATCTCTGTGCAGTTAATTTGATTAAATAAAACTTGTATTGTTTAGTGAGCCATTATACATTCACATGTTTACATTTTTTAACTGTAAGCGTGTTTTAACAACCGGTGTTTTGTCGCTATATCCTGTCTTTTTGTTTAAAATATTTCTAAATATTTGCTACCATAATCGAAGATACAAATAAAGTTATTATTATTACATTGGTGCATAATACACAGATATTCTGGTCAATTTCAATATGAAACAAAAAGTAAAATAAATCCAGCAAAACACACCTGAACGGGAAATCTTTTGCGAGACTGTAAGCAAAGAAAGTTGTGACTGCGTAGATTTCCAATAACAATGAAGTAAAACTGACACCAACAGCACTTTTGGCGCATATTATTTTTATAATTTGAGGAACCTTTACTGAAAAAATATATAGGCTTACTCATATTATTTGGTGAGCATACATGGTCAGCTCAGCAGCTGGTAAACAATTTAAAAAAAGACTATATAATAGGCTATGTTACCAAGTACACTGTCACTGTACGTTAAAAACATTTAATACATATCTTGCAGTTATTGTCATATTATTGATTGGGTAAACAGTGTATTTAATATATATAAAATAGAACATAATTTGTTTCGGTTAATACAACAACTTGCTTTTACACAATTTAATTTCTAAATGTCGTGTATAACAGATACTTTTAAAATTATGTTAGACATATATCGATTTTTCAATATATAAATTAAATAATATTATTACCCATCATTGCCCCGGCAACAATTGAATAACCAAGTAGTTTGCTGATGAGTGCAGTTAGGCATGGTGCTGTGGAAAAAAAGGTATTGGTAGATACTGGATAGTAAATACACATATATCAATAAAACAGAGTTGTATTTAAACTTGTTTCAAACAGTTTAGGTTAATCTTACCTTGGCAAAAACATCTGACTTATATAACTGCAATAGTGTATTTAGATTCAAACTAAAGCACAAACATGGTATCTTCCTGACTAAGGTACACTACTTCATGCACAGATTCCATTTTAATATTTTTAAATTGATACGCAATGCACAGAACATTATTTTATTTGATCACAGTAACGGTAATTATAAACAAATAGAAAGACTCATGAAGTACAGTAAAAGTAATGCAAGACAGAAAGAAAACTTTGTACACAAACATAAATTTAAACCTTCATTCTTCTTATATACATCTCTCTTGAATCAAACTTCAAACAATTATAAAAAAACTGTGTCTCCTTTTAAATTGACTATTATAGCTCAACTAACTGGCTCCTTTAGACCAACCACTTTTAGCTAAAAGTTATGTCGTCTGTAGTATTTACTAAATTTATCACAGAAAGTTCACTGATAAGTTAGTAGTAAATAACAATTAAACAGACGAAAAATGTGTTACAACTATCATAATCATATTCATAACTATGCATACGTTTATACTCTTATAGTCTCTTACCGTTAAAAAAGTCAAAGTCCAAGAAAAATTTGTCATAGCAATGATCTGACATAAACAAGCTCATTGCTTGTTTAAACATTTTGCTTATTAAAACTGAATAATTGCCCTTGCGATCTCTTTCCGTATTTGTTTAGGAAACGATATCAAATTTTCTTCAGACTTTTCAGACTTGAAGTGAGATTACTCTCCCGCTGCTCAGACTTAACTTTAACATTTTACTTGGGGTAACAACAAATCATCACGGAGATTAAGCACAAAATAGCCTGTTTAAAATCTTTAATTTGTTTTTAAGTACATTAATATCTTATTAACTTCGAATTTGTATTAAATATTAATAAATATAGAGTATAAACATAATATACGAAGTGTTTTGGAGCCATAACGCTAAACTGGTATGTTAAAATATCAATGATTGACATGACACGTAACAATCAATTTAGAAACCAGTTTAAATATGAGTTCATTAAGTTTGTAGTAAAGATTGCTAGTTTTGCTGGTTTTGCATGTTAGGCTACGTACTGAAATCTAAAAGAAATGGTGACCCGTTGTTGGCTATAATGCTCATATATTGGCATGAGTTTTATGTTTGTCTGTGTCATCTTGCTGCAATTCTGTGCTGATAAAAAATGAGTGTTATTGAGCACAATCCGGTGTCTGGCGAATTCAGATTAGCTTAGCCAGGAACAATGAGAGTATTGTCGTACTAAGTATGTGTACTTTATTCACTTTGCATTATTCAAATTTACAAACAAAACATCCTCTATAAAGTCTATATAATTATAATTAATTAAGACTCGCGTGGCGGTGCAACGGAAGTCGTTATATAAAGGGTGTTTTGTTTCATACACCGCTACGAGATACCATATTTGTACTTTGTGAATTTTTCTGAATTGATGGCAATCTGAACAACCCATTGCCATTGGTGACCCCAGGGTTGTAGCAATTATAATGCCGTCTGTTGGACCCATTATACGCGGTCAATGGTATTAATATCGAGCATCGAACCCGATTAAGAATTAAGATGCCAGCGCCCAACTGCTACTGCATACAAAGCAGCAAACAATACTTCCGTCGGTAGTTATAACAGATAACCTAAAGTCAAATTTTACCTCATAATGACTATGGTTACACCATGTTACTTAATACGTGACTGTAATTAGGTGGCATGGGTGCTATATGTAAATTTCCTAGACAGAAAATACGCATGGTGCATATATAATTTCTTTATTTCCTGTCCTTTGATCTGTTTTAAACATACTGTTGCAATGTATATACGGTACCGAGACGGTTCGACGTCCTATTTACAGTACGTATAAGGGTAAAAACAAAAACTGCAAAATTAATAAAGTGAAACAAAAAGCCACTGGTCCATTTTTTTAATAAGTTTATACATTTTTATGATACCTTTACGGGCCCTGCATTTTAATTACAAGGGCATTACGCATAAATTATTCTCCCTATACGTACTAGGCAGCTACTGCCCCTCTATGTTACCTGGAACAGTACGGCCCTGACAAACCAATTCCCAGAAACAGATATACTAGTTATGCTATTCAAATGGTTTAATTGCAGTGTCTATTTTTGTGCCGGTGTCCGTAATAAGACGTATACTTATTGAGCCCTATAATATATATATATGTTGCGCGGTAAGTGTTAGCAGTGATATTAACACCTATAAAGTATGGCACAATAATAAATTTACAATTACTGCGCATACCTTAACACTGCCTATACTAGAAATAGGTCGTGACCTTGACTAAAACACGTGAGTTTTTAAACTCCGTTGTCCTATTTGCCATTTATAAAAAAACTGGTATTTCCCACAACGCATGCGTAATTTTTGAACGAGGTACTGCTATACTTAATGCAGTTTCATACCAAACATGTGCAGTACCTGTAGAACACAGTTTAATACACTGCTTTTATGTTGTGTTGGGTAAGATGGTCCATATGTTCTCATGCTCGTTTATCGTCCCGTTTGGTTACTAAAAAAGAATATTTACAGAATCGTACCACCGCAGACCCGCACAGTCGCACACTAAAACAGCGTTGTTAATCGTTCAAATCACCATTATAAAATGAGCTTTAGCTGCTGACTGCTGTATCCTATCTTACCCCATAGCACTAACAAAGTAGGGTGGGGGAAGATGGGACACCTTTTCATTCTATTTTTTGATTCATTTGGTAGTAAAAAAAGAATATTCAAATATTTTTACAAGCGCATCCACACGACTTTCGTAGGCCGTTATTAATTGTTTAAAACACGTTTAGGATATATGTGCTAAAGGTGTCCCGTCTTGTCCCTCCCTACTATAACCTAAATCGTCCAACAATACGTGTACTTGATCATCGCCAAACTCACAAACGTGCCACAGTTAACAGACCTATTGGTGTGTCGATTTTAATAGGACGCCATACTTGAACTCGTTCATTTTATTGCTCTGATCGCAGAATACAATGAGTGAATATATGTATTTTTACGTTAACATGAAAGAATAAGGAAAACTACACCGGAATTTATCATCGTTATGAGTGTATAAACCGTGAGTGCAGCGTGCTAGTGTCGGTGTACATTTGTAGTTAATTTGTATATAGATATAATATACAGATATGTAATTGCAATATATTTAGATAGATACACACGCATAGGTCGAAACGTGTGGGTTGTACAGAAATGTGAAGAAGGGATCTAATTTACACACATACACAGTAAAAGTAGGTATATGGGAATCTAAAATGTCAAATATGCGCGATACGCAATATAATAAATCGTTGAATATATACTAGTTATACAGGGATGTTAAATTTGAAAAATCAGTTATAGGATAGAACTTAGCAGAGAAAGTTTTCCGACGCACTTGCATAGCGCAAATAATGTAAATATTTAAACAAGTTCGAATATACGGGATAGTTAAAACACGTCAAAGTGCGCAAGTAGTATTTTTGGAATGTGTTCGGTCCGACTTTGGATAGGTTCAGGTTAAAAACGCTTATGACAAAACGTGAGTAACGTAAACCAATATGTTTGTTGTTTACTACAATTTAAACAGCTTAGAGCAACATTACACCATAATCAAACGACTAATTAAAGAACAACAAAATCAAATGGCATTACAATACCTAGGTGCTGCTTTGAAAACCAAAAAAACGTCGACGTAACGAAGTGAACTCAATTTGTTAGTTAAATGCATTCCATACGCCAGAATAGGGTATGTAATGAGACCAAAATAGCTTATCAATCGGTACGGCGCAGCGGAAGTGCTCAATGACGTCATCACAATGAGAATTATGACGTTGTGGATAAACAAGTTTGTGGTAAGAGGCAATTACTAAATCCATGCTAAAACAACAAAGTCGCGCAACAAGGAAAACAGCAATGTCCGCCACAAATATTAGTAAGGGTAATCAACCTATTTCCCTAGCGGCTACTGGAGTATTGATTCACGTAGCTAGCTGAGAGCAAAGCCGCTACTTGGGATATGCGATTGACACGGATATATATGAAATGTACAGGACACCAAATGATTGTGGAGACCGAAAATCAATTACCAAGTGCTTTGGGTGGAACGGACCAATAAGATGTGACAAATGCACTGAACAAATTAGGAATGTGCGATTTTGAAAATTTAATTGCTACTGTTACCAAACCTAGAAATTTAGGCTTTGAAAATCATACAAAAATTTCATTTATCTTTAATTAGACTCCATAAAATCAAGAATTACAAAAGTTCGACTATGCTTGGCTGGTGATTAAATATAGTACATACAAACTTGATGTACTATATTTTGCAAAGAGAAAGGAGTATACAATATAGAAATGGTGTAATCACTAAATTGAAAGCTTTTTGGTAAACATTATATCGAAATTATGACTTTTCAATGAGGTGAAGTTAGATTGTAATTGAATTCATTAGAAATGAACAGTTTGATCTATTCTAGTAACTGTAGCACAATTATCAAATTTACAGCCAGTTAGGTGACATATGTGGTTGCAATATTATCAGGGCATTTAAAGGGTTTTAGTTGGATTATTTGTTTCTATGCCCAACACTGCTAACTCAAAATGACAACACAACTACAACAGCTGTTGTTGCATGTTTTTACAAATTGGTGAGCAATTGCTGGCATTACAGCGCATTTAAAACAATCAAAAACTATGCTTTTGATAATGAGCAAATTATACATTTATACAAAGTTTTATATTAAATTGAAAGGTTAGTACAATAATGAAATAAATAGAACAAATAACATACATGCTTAACTGTAGTTCAAGCAGTCACCAACAACATCTAAATTACGCCACAACAAAATCAAATCTGGTAATCAGAAGCGAAAAATTTGAAGGTTTAAAATCCAATGTCTTTATAACGGAACTAATTCATGTTGGCAGCGTTTTTGATGTTCAGTTCTTAAAATTGAATCATTGGACCAAATGGATTGTTTGGATTAAGTTGATTAGCAGTTTGTGCTGGTTGAGCGGGGGGCTGCTGGTATCCCATAGGTGGCTGTGTGTACATACCTTGCGGTCGGACCATACCCATACCTCCCATGGTATTCATAGGCATACCCATCCCGCCAGGCCTTGCACCGTACATTTGTGGCTGTGCACCCATCATAGGAGCTCCATAATAACCCCCAGGTGTCATCATGGTGCTTGGAGCAACTGTAGGCATGTAACTTCCCCCTCCAGTAAGTTGTCTTGCTTCTGGCTTCATTTGCGCTGGGTTGTTACGCTGGCCAAGTGTGAGGTTTTGGTACGCACTTGCCAACGCTGTTTCCAGGTTGCCGTTACCAGTTTGCTGGTTGTTGGGAATTTGTTGACTTTGCGGGTTCATCTGTTGGGTTGGAATGCTAGCCACTGTTGGTGCCATAGTGCTCCCAGTTGGTGAAAATGGGTCTGATGACATGGGTGCAAAGAGGTCAGTTGTATTTGTAGCTTGGGGTTGCTGCATTTGTGGAAAGGAGTTGTTTGTAGGTTGTTGTGAGAAGAGGTTCATACCAGTGTTTCCATACATGTTGGTTTGCATTGCTGGCTGTGTAGGTTGGACATTGAGGGATCCAAATAGATCAAGTGATGATTGTGGAGGACTCTGAGTGAAAGTTGTAGGTGTGGGGCCAAAAAGATCCATTTCAAGTGACGATTGTTGTTGCTGTTGTGGTGGGTTGGTTTGTGCTGCTGGAGGAGAGAAACTCACAGGTGGGTTACTACTCACAGGGTGTGTGGTTTTTATTTCAACTTCTTTTTGTTGTTTAAATTGATTCAATCGTGCTTCTTCTTCCGCCAAAGCAGTCTGCTTGTCTTTTTCGTCAATGCTCTGAAGTGAGGTGTTGAATGCATTGAATGAGCTAACTTGGGCTGCTGTTGCTCCGGTTCTCTTTCCATCAGATTTTTTGCCCTCCATTGCAGCAAGATGCTGCTCCAAAGCATCCAGCAAGCTGCTTGGTGCTTTAGTAAGGTCAGGGATATCTCCTTTGTCAATACCGACTTGCTCGGCCACTTTTAACATTTCCGAAACCTTTTCCATTCTGGTCAAAAACCTTTTGTAAATGTCCAGACTCTCTTTACATTGTGCTTTCTTCATTTCAAAGTACTTTTCCAGTAGGTTGATAATCCCATCATTATAGCATGCGAAAAGCCTGATAAGATCTTTGAAAATCAACAGAAAAGCGGAGTTGATTACGCCACTTGTCAGCTCATTTGGACTTGCATCAAACTCCAACAAGGCATCTAACTGCCTTTGAATAGTGGGCAGTTGTTTAATGAGGTTTTCAGAGGTAAGAGATCGCATTACACCACTTTCTTTGCCCCGCTTTGCCCTTGTGAAGTCGTATGCTACCGTACGGTAAGAAAAAGCTTTCTCATTTAAATACTTGCTATATCTTCTTATATAGGTAGACATATCATAGCCTTGAACGCCCGAATTATCAAGAAAATGTGTAAGATTAAACAGGGAATTCCTTGAAGCAAGATGCTGTAGAAATTTCTCATTCCCATAACACATTAAATGATGTGTTGTTATTAGTGACTTGAAAACTACGACCCACTTTGGTTGTTTGCTTCTTTCGACCAGCATATCAGCTAACTCTGGTATGTTAATGTTGGGTTCATTCGTTAAAGATCTTAAGTAATCCAAATGCTTTTTCTTAGGGCCCATAACTTCTGTAGTTGTAGCTTTACAAACACTTTTTGACATTTCCGAACCAATAATGGTATGTTGAGCAGCATTAAAACGATCGGAAATAGATTGGCCTGCCATTTCTATTATTAACGATGCTAAACTACCAACAGAAAACTAGAATATTCAGTAAACAGGTCGCCCGAGAAGAGAACTAAGGTGACTGCCCGAAAAATATGAGAGAATTTGTGAAAAAGGTAAATCAGGAGTTGTACCTAAATTTAGATGACAATCTCTCCGGTATGCTCATTCTATGTTTGAAAATGTTTATATGCTTGTGTAATGGGGTAATTGATTTATGGTAATAAATACAGATGAATATAATTTTGCTGTAAATTTAGTGTCTAGTCTGTATATTTCTGTAATCTGAAACCTACTGGTACTTTTTGCTGCACTTTGTTAGTTGTCAGTAGGGAAAAAAGCCTAAATCGCTATGTGTTAATAATTTATTACACACCAAATTCAACTATATTCTTTGGGCGCTCCAGTCATTAATATTGGACGCTCGTTACAATTAAACTACGTGGGCAGAACCATAGGTCTATAGTTGGCGATGGTTACGATTGACATTGGAGCTTAGCTACTATAAATGATCACTTCCTCCTAAAGAAATTGAATGAGTGTAACTTATGTATCCTGTATGTCGGAGCAATGACAGTCGTTATACCAGGAATGTCTGCTTTGTGCCCTCTTACGAGTTACAATTACATCTTATGTGACTTCGCGAAAAGAGGCAGGCGCGCTACCAATATATTATAGGACACATTTATTCACAATGGTATAGCAGCGTCGAGCCTCCTAATTGCCTGTCATACACAGACATACTACGCCTACAATCAAGCTGCGTGGGCGGGACTATAGCTCTATTGAATGATTCATAATTATGAGTTACAAGAGCGGGCCAAAGTTCAAATAAATAAACACCTTTTTATTATGGAAATGTTATGCCTTTCGCGAGGAAACACTAGACATTATGCGCTAATGGCATCCAACCTATAGGTGTGTAGGTACAGTTTAATGTCTGCATATTTTACATATTAAATTACAGAAAGTAACATATACGTCTCAGAACTGTGTGTCCGTTAGAGAATAATCTTTTGCGGTAACATGTTTTGCTTAATACTGTCTAGGCTAAAGTCTTAGAAAAGCAGAAATAAAATATCTTAATCGTTGAGACCGACCGAGCTAAATTGCCGAGCGCTAGATGGCGATCGAGAGCAAGTTGCTAATAAACTGCATTGTCTGATCGGATTCCAATAAAATAAAAATAAGCAACCAATCACGTATATAACTTAATGTTATAAAGTAATATCTATTCGAGTTGTACTGTTTTAAACTTAAAAAATTAAATACTTTGTTCTCTTTAGTTTATACTTTATATATAGTCTGAAAGCGTTTTATACCAATACACAATATCAAAAACAAAAATGAAACAAAGATTTTTTTAGACTTTTAATATGCCTGATACCAACATCATATATTTAATGTCCGTGGAATTGGAAATATTACGAACTCCTTATACCAGTGTAAAATTGGGGCAGGCATAATGTTTGTATTACTGGGATTAAAACTTACAATCCGTGGTCGGTTATGACATCACAATCACCGGTATGACATCACAGCGGCGAGCGCGCGGTTAAATAAAGAAATCGACGTAATGTAAACAGTCAGACTTTGCTTGTATTAGCCCAGCTTCTGTTGACAGCGGGTTAAAAAGTCGGCAGTTTTAATCGTTCTGTTTTTACCGTACATGTACAAATAGTATCGCACACCTGCGTCGTTCATGTTAATTGACAAATACCCAGTTGGACACTCTAAATTGGAATTTTATATATATTTTTTTAAAGTGGGACAAAACACAAGCTCCTTCTTCTAGGAAAAGGTGATTGAGTAAATCCAAGAACGAAGCGATTACAACACACACTACAATGTCAAGATCAACTGAGACATCCAATTAGAACTTAAGAACACTAGAAACGACCGCCTACGCCAAGTACGACCAAAGGCTCTTGCACCAATTAATGGAATAGCTCCACCAGTCTTGTGCCTTAATGAACGACTCAACGGAGCAATTGAAAGTTAATTGGCCGTTTTTCGTTTTACTGGATGCCCTACCCGAGTTCGTGCTGCTATTTTAGATTCAAGTACAAGAAAACTCATCTTATTTTGACAACTTGACTTTAGTATCTGCTGATTCATATCAAAGTTTTGTTGAGTCATATAGAAAAAGAAAAAAAGCGATATTCGTTAAGCGTAAAACACCAAACAAAGAAATCAAATAAACAACCATTTTAAAGTTTCCGGAGAGGAAGCATTTGTCTTTGATCTCACTGCAATACTTTATTGGGACAAATATAAACATAAAAAGACGCAAAACAGAAATTGTTCCCAAGTTTGGCGGCTTTTTAGGTGGTGGGAAACGTAAAGTTTTTGGTTAAGCGCCATTTTCGGTAGTCATGTGATATTGTTTATTGCACATATAATATTCGTGGTTTTAAACATTTAACAACGCCCTTTAGAGTCGTGAGGATACGGTTATATACTTTTGCAAATGTTCTTTGCTTTACTACCAAATGGGACGATGAAATAGAATGATAACATGGACCATCTTACCCCAATCTACCATACATACCATATATAGAAAGTTACGGTTACCATATAGAAAGTTAATAAGTGGCAGTTAAAAAAGGGTGATAAACTGATCAAAAACCCCTCCGTTGTCCAGCAACCACAAATCGCTTATTATTTCCATAACGTAACTTTTATTTTCTCTCTAGTTTTATAAAGATCAAAAAATGTATAGGAACCCAAATATAAAGTAAGGTGGGGGGAGATGGGACACCTTTTTATTCTATTTTCTATTCCAATTTAGTAGTAAACAAATAACATTCAAAGAATTATAAAACGGTGTCCTCACGACTCTCATAGGCCGTTGTTTAAATTACGATCAGATTGTTGTAAAATCATGTGCTAAAGGTGTCCCAACTTCCCCCACTAAAACACAATAGTATAAGGAACGACCATATCTTCAGGGCTAAAGGAGGGCGCGCTACCTCTTTTGACAATTAATACAAATTTTTAGTTTATAATACCGTAACACTTAACCTAAAACCCTAATATAAACAGGTAAGCGATTCCACAGCACACGCTTGATGTGTCAAGGTGTGAATGTATCTTAGATTACACATTGTGTTGCGGTTGTTTAATAAGCGGCTTATTCTCTTGTTATCGTCTCGTTTACACTTAACCAAACTAATTCATCATTCTAACCCGATTTTCTACACAAAGAAACCTGTTTGATTTTCCCAAACCCACGTGCAGTCATGCGTGAAGAGGATAAACACGTGACCATCCCACGGTCAATATTTGCGAAGGTAGTCCAGTTACCATTCACCGCCTAATTGGGGTAAAAATGCCCCTTTTGCGCCTTGGTTTGTAACCTTTAACTAGGAAGGTGAACTGAAATTTTACTCCATGAATTTACGGGAAAATGTGCTTGACAGTTTCAAGACACCATGCGTTGTTTTAATGATAAATCCAGTCAGCATAAAACACTGTATAATATATTATTGCATTACTTGTAAACTACAGGAAACAAAACGTGTAAACAAATGATTACCCCTCGGTTTAGATTAGTATGTCAAGCCTCTTACCGACTGTCATATTCTAAAACCACGACCTCTATAATATATCATATTAAAGTAAGCCTTGCTTGAACTAATTTCTGTTGTAAAACCAAGCAACTTTGTTAATTGTTAAAACTTGGAATTTAAAATGTTGCATGATAACCATCTTACCCCATGTTACATTATATTTCGCATGCGAACGTTTCAAATTGCTGCTTTAACCGCTTTTACAGCCAATTCCACGAACACTATAGTTGGGAATATGGTTTTGCGGTATTGGGACATTGGATTTACTAAGTCCTGTTTGTTTAAATTATACGAAGTAACACCAACAACAGTGTAGCATGGCTAAATTGTATTCAACAAAATTAATGAATTTAAAAGCGCGTAAAAGCGAAACGTTGGCAATAAACAAGACAGCAATAAAAGGGTTAAGTAAAAAAAGCATAAAATTCAACATATAGTTTTAAAATGGCTATTCCATACCATATACACCGAAATTGTGGAAAATCTTTGGATAAATCTTTAAGTGAAAACCTAATCTACAACCAATGTATATTGCACCAATTAAACAAGTCCCACACTTATCAATATAACTGCATTGTAACTTTTGCAGCTGTGGTCTAACCCGTACTAAAAGAAAAAGCAACTGCACGAGCGAAAAGCAAAAGAAATATTTAAAAGAACGATTGTTATGTTGGTTGACAAAAGTAAAAGAAAAAGAAATTAAATAAAACCATTTTATATTAAATCTCGTTAGAAGGTGAAACTGACGTTCATTACACCAATCTAAAATAATTGTTTTTCAGAAACAAATAGCTAAGTTAAAATTGAAACCCATTAAAAGCTAAAAATTTCAGACCCCAAACAATACGTCATGGCTTATGCTCCGCAATACAATTAGGTTGGGCACGTAAGTTCCGTGCATTGGGCAGCAAGCTGGACTCGAATGACGTCATCGTTATGACGTAGAAACGTGACGTCATGAAAGTGCAAGGTGCATTTTTGCGCGACTTTTGCGCCCTCTCATCTATGTCGCTAACGCGCTGTAGCGTCGCGGTCGCTTCACAACCCCCTTGGTCGGATCAGCAGCGAATTAAGTTCAGAGCGGGTGAGACATCCCTTTACTCTTAGATCACACCGCAACTACGGGACCTCCGTTGTCCAGGAACGACTCGTTATACGAGGGTGGTGGTCGCTCGCTGTGGGACGACATCGTGCCCGTGCGGTGGCGCTCGTGTTCCGATTGAATACGAGCATGATGTCCGTGTGGCGTTGAGATTGGCAGAAGTGTGACTTGATGGAGTGGCGTGGCGCCACGGGTTGGTGTCATTGGCGGCGACTGGTACTTCTTCATGTGCCGACGCCGCCGATACACTTTGTAGCCCAAAAAACCCAACAGTACAATGAAGAGAACTGCGCATGCGCCAAGGACGACTCCAATTACAAGACCATTGCTTCCTACAGAGGTGCTGTTTTCTGATTGTGTTGGTGCTACGGGATCGACAGGCGGATCAACTGCAAAGAGAAAAAATAGTTTAAACTCAAAACAAAGGATTAAGAAAATGAAGAAGTCTCGCCCAAAACTCGTTTATCATAAACCATCAGTTAACCGACAAAAACAACACGGTTTAAAACTCGATCATATTTCCCTCTGAGGTTTTGGAAACTTTACTTTGTTAAATTAGCGGTACCAGCGACTTTTGGTCAAAGATAATAGAAAAAAATGGTGCTAACAAAAACAAGGTGTGCGCCAACATTCACACAAGGAAGTATCTAGTCAAAGAATTATCCGTTTAAGCGACGCCGTGGCAATGATAGTAAACACAACATGGGGCCAGGGGATAAGTCAGATATCTGGACAAACCAGGCACCAAACCATGGGAACTGTGCCGAGGTTTATCGTGATGATAAATAAACGTAAAGAAAACGATCCGAAGCTACGAGGGCGGTTGTGTTTAGTTGAATTTATGAGTGATTCGAGAAACGCGACGCGGACGCATTTTAGCGTGTAACAATGACGTAACTAGATCTTCGTGAATTGGTAGTGTGATGTCATAATAGGAGATGCGCGATGTAATAATAAACATTAACGGGAAAATCTGAAAATTTACCCGTAACTAGTCTAACGCCGTTTCGTTGCCATTTTTGGCAATATGTAAGAATCGATGTTGCTTCAATAACGGCACCTGGGCATGGGATATCAAAGCGAAATTACGACAAGGTAATTCGTATGCATCAATCTAAGAGCCGACGAAATTAAATTGGGTTTGAGGGGACGATTTTAATATCGTAGCAGTCGTTTTGCTGTAGCCCTACACTGACAAATCGCTACCCGTCGAAACGTGCGCGTAGGTGGCCTTGCCTCTCAGATTACCAATAAACCAACATTGCCACAAAATAATAGGATTTGTGACGTCTTGGATGTCTCGTTTCAAAACCTAGGTTGGTACAAAGTCGAAAAAACTGCGGTTGCTTATTACAAAATCGATTTTTTGACAAGCGCTGTCAAAATATGACTAGATGGAGACGTGCCCATCTGGCTGGACATTAAACTAAATCGAAGCAAACTACGATTTTTTATAAGTAAGTTTTCGAAAATAGATTTTTTATTATATGTTCTATAAAAACCCTACACAAGTTTACAGAAGGCGTTCTCACCTGGATTAATGCTTTGCGGAGGCGTATTCTTGGGTGTGCCTGGTGGTACCACTACCGGGTTATAGTGGGTTGGGGGGTTAGGGTCAATAATAGGCTTGCGATCTGTAACTTTGGGCGGGAGATGGGGCTTGGGGAGATTGTGTTCAGTGGTGTCCACCATTACTCGGTTGTCAACTGTAATAGAAAGAAGTTTATAAAGACTTGTGTTTACTATTTCGGTATATATGGATTTAACTTATTATTCATCGTATGTCAGGACGAAGAATAACACGGCTGTTCTGTTTCATACACCTCGTGCCCGCATACGTGCCCGCATACACATTAGTGGTGAAATTAAAATGTTACAACTTTGACAGCAGGACAACGGGCCATTCATTGTTAAGCATTTTCTCCGAAACCATATTAAACGGATGCATTAAATAATACCAAAGTCACGAAAGGATTTAAAGTTTAGACTTTAGCACGTTAGATCTAAGGCAGTAGGAGACTTGTACAAGAAAACCATAAGTCATTCGTGACGTCAACAACAAGCCTATACAGCTGTTTTTACGGTTAGTTTGTTGCCGTTTGCTTTACTGGTATGGATAATCCTTTCTAGGTTTGTTGTTGGTCTCTAGACACAACTGGTAATCAAAGAGAACGGGCTTGGGCAGGATTAAAAGATTGTAACAATAACAGTGTAAAGAATCGTGTCTCAGATTCGAGCGTTTTTAACCGCAAGTTTTCGTCCTGCTCAAGGTTGATAACTCCACCCAAAAAGTTTCATTTGTGGTGTATAGGATTTCTATGCCCACAAGTTTAGGTTTTCTATGGGCTAACCACAAGTCGAAAAACGCGGAAAACGGGGTGTACAAATGTCTTTGTAAATATTTTGCTATAAGCAAAAACAGACATGCTTTAAAGGTTGGACGCCGCGAGATGATTTTAATGAGGCTTAAAAAAGTCAGTTTAGCGCAAAAACCAAACACGCTTTTGACAGATTGATCGATGGGCTTGTAATTAGAACAGAGGTTCGCAAGCATTGGTGAAACAATTAGGCTGGATTTTTTCCAAATATGATAGCAAAATACTTAACGGAAATGCCTGTTATTTTAAATGTGTGTTGGGTAACGTTTTTCTTTAAGTCTAAACGCGCACATCGTTTTAGTTTGAAAGCACAACGGTACAATTGAGTATACAAACATGAAAAACATTATATCATTCTTAATCTGGGCGGGTTCATTTGCTTAATCTGATTACAATAGCCACGCCTAAATCCATTTTACAACAGTTTCACAGGAATTACATCAAGTAGAATTATTCACAGTTGCAATGGGGCGAATGAACGCAAACAATAAGAAACTCGAGCAGCTGTGGTACGCAGCATGGAAGCAACGCTTCAGACACGTACCAGATATAAGGTGCAAATAAGCCATACAGACCCACTATTGATGAATGACCAATGACCGATGGTGTTAACGACAGACCACGTCAAAAATGACAACACCTCAACTTAGATACGATTTTTCTATTCTATGTGAGGGAGGACCGATAAGCAGAAAATGTGGGACTGCTCCAACACATATCTTTCATTTTATATAAGCGAGACATTACAACTATAGACATATACGACCTTGGAATTAGGCCATAAGTGGATCCTTACTCCAGTATAGCCACTTTATATTTAAAAGTGTAAAGAAATGCTCTTATTGCTAATATATTTGTTAAGAATAAAGGAATTTTAGATACGTCTTAATATATCTTCGTATACACATAAGTGTAGCAAATGTCCGTTAATATTAAAAATATCAAGGTATGAAAAGGAGCAACTTTCTAGAAGCGTGCAAATCATTTTCCGCCACATTAAAATTATACCCAAATCTAACATTCTTGTGGCCCTAATCGAATTTTGTGGTTTTATTCGATACCGCAAAGTTGAAAATCACGATTTGCGAGTCCGATGCGCTTTTCGTTTACTTTCACACCGATTCGAATTTCCGCGAGGGCATTAAAAATCAATTACCCTTATATCTCCACGGTCCGCACCGGCAGATGTTGCCCAAAACAGCAATTTTAAAGCAACGAGCCCCACACCGGTCGACAGTTTTCAGATTTTGTTAAAGTCCATCGGTAAAGAATTTAAATTCGTAAAACCCGTAAATTTGATCGAAGAGCTAAGAAAATGGCCTTAACGCAGTTAATAGCGGCTTCTTGTGTGCGCGGTTGCAGATACCTAATCCGTAACACCGGCGTGAAAAAACTGGCCAGTACTTCAAAGGAGGAAACGGAATTCCTGGCCCAACTGACCAGGCGGTAGAGTTTGATTGATGAATGCTGCTCAGGTGTTTCAGTGCAAGTCAAGTTTACAAACCGACTTCGCACGTTTTATGGTGAATTTAAACGCTTGGAATACTCGCGTGAAAAGTAACTGGACAAAAGCAAATATTTTGTTTGGAATAATAAGTCCGGGCAAGATGGATTCCGTTAGAGCAAAATATATGTTTTACGTTATATCAACAACTAACGTTCACATTTAAATGTTATTGGTTAATTGAGTGTATTATGCCATTTATACAAAATACTGGTTGTTGAGGTTCAATAAATACACATTCTCACGTACATAATTTGCCCATAACTATAAAGGTGCTGTGTCTATACAGTTATACACATCTTCTAACACAATGCGGTGGCATTGGGTAAACGTTCTGATGTTACTTCGATGTTTATCACAAGTTGGTGACGCGGTACCAGGGTTTCGTGCCCATATACTACGTCACAGATTTACCACTTTTGACAGTCGGGAATTTTAATGAAACCTGACTTTTTATCTCGGTCGCGATTTATTTGAAAGCTTTTGCGCGATTGCAATTAGTGTTTCCAGCTAAAATACATTTTCCAACGTTAAACTATTTAAAAAAAGCGAGTGTTTGGGATTTGGCAACACTTGAGTTAGGCCTTAATAAAAATGTATCGACAAATTACATTTTGAAATTAAATGGTGCGATCTAGGTAGAGGTAGCGGTTTGTGACCAATAACAAGCGGATATGTTACCAAAACTAACAAAATATCATTTGCCCTTTAATGCCGTGTGATAAAAAGACACCCGTGTGGCGGTGTTATAAGATACGATGTTGTTACTACATGCGAGAATAAACAAAGGACATTCGTTCATTCTGATGTTCCAGTAGCACATACCTTTATGGTATTTAAAAGAACACTATTCATTACTCAAATTCATTCACGCTTGTAACAGATTTGATATAATTAAGAGACCAAACAAATTGTCATGCTATTACTCATATATCGGTTTTGTAATTGCTTCAATGTAAGCGTCAAATTAACGTAGAAGAATCTAATTTAAACTCTAAGAAATCTTGAATACGAATTATGTACTTGAGACATATTTCAATTAATGTACCAAACACCAGGTTTGGTTTAAGTATGTTTTTGATGCAATCGTTGTTTAAAGAGCGTTCTTTTAATTGTTGAAACCACAATGAGGAAATATGAATATTGTGTGCGAACATCCATCTTACCCAACTGTACTATACATTTAAAAATGTATGTGAAAGAACATTATTTGCATTTAAAAAGCTGCATACTTTTTACATTAGATTCCTGCTCAATGCACCCCCAGACACTCTACAAACACATGGGAGGCTACAATATCCAGCCAGGCGTTTAACCTCGTCTAAAAGTGAATCAGACATTCGGAATTGCAAAGAATTCGGCCTGTTTGCGACCCTTTGCCATCTGTATTGCTACCCTAATAAGGGAGTACATCGGTAGATATAAAACCATGGATTGAATTACAAGCATTCGCTCCGGGCGCACTTAATATTGCGTCTGCATGTAACTTAATACACGGTCGTCTATACTCCAGGCACACCAGTTCCCACTTAACGCAAGATACTAGAGTTCAGGACCGGATGCTAGTTAAGATAACGCGCGACATTTTTTCGACGTCTGACTTTCAAATACAGGTGTAACCAACGTCGGCAATGTTGCTTTTGAGGGTCAAAGGCTAAATGTGCTTAGCGCTAATAACGCACCTGGGTGCTCGGTCCCCTTGTAACAGCATTACTGCGAGTTAGCAAGCCAGCACGATGACAAAGGGAACGAAAGCATGAAAATCGATTGAAAAGCTGTTTATTATTCTTGCTCAAACGCAACGCAGACCATTCGTCTTCTCTCATACGTGCTTAGAGCGGGGACGTCAGACAGTAAAGTTTAAAATCTGACCCCAGCTCTAGGGCGGCGCGAACGAGTGCTTTGGAAACAGACTTATGTCTGTATTAGCCGTTACCCCATTGATAATAATACCTGATTTTTGGCAACGTGCGGAGGAAATGCATGTGGCGCGAAAGTAGCTAAAAGCAGAACTATTACTCCGAACTTAACACCTAGTTGCATTACACGCATCAGTTGTTTCGGTTACTGTTCAGCGAATAAACGTCACGGTTGGAGTAAAACTCAACTTGACTTACACTCCTACGGCAATTAGGTTATTTACTCAGAAGATACGGACACGCACCGCGGTAAACAATGCAATAAATCACAATTACGAGCCTCGTTATAAACCTAATAGGCATGGGGTGATAAAACCCTTGAATTGTTATTCAATTCACACCTTTTCGGCATGCGGTCTTTTCGACAACAAGAAAACTTCCTCGGCGGTCGAGAATACCAACGCCCGGGCAAGGTCAAGCCGCCGAAATCGATATTTTACCGAGGAAACCAATCATTGGGCGTCTATGCGCTGTTCGTGGGGCCTGGAGTTGCAGGATTGCCTCGAAGTTGTGAATAATTAAACAATTCCGAAGTCACATTGATTACTGTTAATATTGAATTATTACTTCGCCCGGGAAAGGTCGGACTTGAAAACAATTTAGACTTCTTTAACTCCGTTCTATTGATCACAGTCTGCTTTCAATACAATTAACGATTTTTGCTAAATCAGGAGTTTGCGCGGCTTGTTTTCGCTTGCATTTGATTAATAGGCGGTAATTTCTGTTAGATGAATCATAGTCTACTCTACAGAATTACCGCACAGCCACGTCGCTAGTCCTCGCTAACCTGAACCCACCACTTCAGATCTAAGATCGTAATCGACACCGTCGGAAGTCCGTGACGTCATCGTGACGTAAATGGAAGCGGTCACTGGACACGGGCGATTGCAAGTTTCAATTCTTGATAGCGTGTATCTTTGAAGCGGAGATTTGGAAACAATAGACTTAACTTTGAGCCGAACGACAAGAGTCTTGGGTTTAGGTGCGTAACTGGCAACAAAACAACATCAGCTATTCCCAGAACACCTTGCCATGGGTGTAATGCAAACCTTGGACTGCGGAAATAGCGGATCTCTAAGCTTATGGTCTGTTGCCTTTACGCCTTTCGTTAACGCAACAACGATGCGAAAAACACGGAGCAAAATACTTGGTTATGTATGCAAGATTGGGTTACAGCTAGATTAGTTTCTGCGGCTAAAACGGCGCCGTGGAATTTTTAACGTGGTTGGTATAAGGGGTGTTTACCTACTTCAAGATTATATAAGAGGTTGGGTAAGACGGTTCATCCTTTCATTATCTTTTATTGTTAAAAATATTTACAGAATTATATAACCGCATCCTCACGACTCTAAAAGAGTGTTGTTAATTGTTCAAAACACGATCAGAAATATGGGACAAATGCTAAAGGTATCCATCTTATCATCCTACTTTATAACTGATGCACTCAAGTCTTGAACGTGGTTAACATAGACATCTTATATGTTAGACCGCCCCACCGAAATCGTATACGCTCTCTACGTAATTCAGCAGGTGTACGGTCTAAGTTTAAGCTCAGTCTTTACCTAAGAGGTATTCGACACCTTTCATAGGTTTATCATATGATGATCTTGACGCGCCGTGATTAATGAGTGAAATTTCACGAATTCCGGAAAGAAAGGAGTTATAGGTGTTTGGTAATGCAACAATATGGCTACACACGAAAACGTCTGTCTTAAAACCCATCGGAGTATATTACGTTTACATACCGGAAACACGGTATATGGGTCTAAATAACTGGCAATATTTATAGATTCTTGAAAATAACTTTTACGTTTGTTATTTTACCAGCGAAAAAGTGCTGCCGACTGCATTCCGAAAATGGGCGTTAAGAAAACTAAAGGTCATGTTGTTGGGAAGAAAAGGGTAAAACTGATAAAGGGCTATAGAGATGCGGACTTTACATTCATAGAAAGCGGTCAAGGGAACAGAGTAATGATGGATTGGGTAAACAAGCTATGGCTGTGGCATTCAATACGAAGGTTAATATCGTCCTTAGGTAGTGGTTGGTAGTTCCTTTGACCTTTACAAATGCTTGCTTGTCTACAGACCGCACTACTAAGTTTTCTAATGTTCGGTTTGGAATTCGGTTGCTGTTCCCGAATCGGCACGTCGCGGAATTTATTCGCGTCACAATGAACGCGACGCTGAATCGCGGTTAGAACACGTTCGACAAACAGTGGATTCGATTACCCTTATCTGCCCCCGCGCTTGAATAAATCAAGACAAGAACCTGTCCAAGATATTTACCACAAACTTTTTGCGCACCAAAGATAAACTAAGACATACAATTTTTTAATATGAAATATTTCAGGTTAAGATGTGACATGCTTTTCATTACTTTTATCGTTTCATTCAAAATGTTACAGAAATATAACCGTTTCTTACGACTCTAAGAACGTGGTTAATGTCAAAAAACATAATTAGGAAATATTGAGTATTGTGTGTTAACGATATCTATCTTATCCCTAGTATACCTTAAAGCTTGGTAGCAAGAGTGACAGGGCATTTTTTTTATGAAGAAACCGCAAAATCCTATTAGTCGGGAATTCGCAACTGACAGCAAATAAAAGTTTGCCTGGCAATGCATGAACTTTTCAATTTCGTCCAATTTCCCCTGCTTTACATAAGGGTCTGATCGATGGTTTTATTTGAAAGGGGGCTTTGTATTAAATTAGAACCTCGATCAATCCGTGCAAATAATAAGGAGCACGATTTTGCAATCGCAATGTTTGAGGAATAAGAAATTTTTAAACAGGAGAGCTTTGAAACCAAACGGTCGGTAAATAAGACGAGAAGAGTGTTTATAATTCATCATTTCAGCAGTGTATGAAGTTCTATAAGCAGACTACAGTCTGTGTCTGTGCTCGCCTTTCGTGTTCATTGAGCGAATACACGTAACTGCAGGTGCGCGGAATTACTGTGTCAAATTTGATTTATTGACGTGTTGGGTGTTTTGGTGGCCCCTGCCTATTCATTTTGCGCATCCGGTAAAAGGGCTTTAACCTTGTGTGGAAGGATTAGGGGCGTTCGATTCAACGCACAAACAACCGGGTCTAAGCACAATGGCGTAAATTACAGTCATTTGGAGAAATATGGCACTTGGGCGATACGTGTAAAATATTTGGACGGTTTCCGGATCGGTTTGTTGGAATTTGTTGGCTGCGAAAATATGAAGATTGGGCTTGCGTTGTATTAACGTGGGTGTTAAAACGAATAACGATCAAAGAAACGGCTTTTATTAAAGGTGGCTTCACGGGGAATGTTGGTGGTAAAATGGGAGCCTGATTGATGCACTCGGCAGAGATTTCTGACGTATATGAAAGAGTCAGGCAATTTAAGAAGGGACCTGTAACTTAAGAACTCGTCGACGTGCGAAAGTTGCTTTTGAGTGAAACTCTCAGATGGTAGAAATACTTCCGATGTAAGATAGGCACGTCCCGTGCAAACCATCGGTTCTTCAGCGGTAAAATAGAAGCTGAAATGAACGGGGTAACCTACGTAGGTCGCAACCTTGTCATCACTAGGCTAATGCTGCCAGGTGTCTATCAACATGCGACGGCTCAACGGTATATAGCGTGGCGCTATTACCGCTAGTGATGCCGCTAATGAACTGGGACACGTCGGGGCAAGACGGCGAAGTTGCGCTGATATACGCGCTAAATAAACATGTCACCTAGAGACAACTTTTAAACGTGAAAACATGGCGCCCGAAAAGTAAGAAAATATCTGGCAACACTGGAACGGTGATGCTCTGACTCACGGAGAACAAAAGCCGCTTGTTTTGGTTCAAGGGCAGACTCGCTTGGCTGGAAAAAACACAAGATGACTTTCTGTTCTAATGTTGTTGATTTGTACAAGATTTCGTGGCGTAGGCCGTGTCACGACTAAATAAAAGACACAAAAGCATCGCTTCTACGGAGATTAATAGAACGTAATGATTGACACGTCGACGGCTTGCGGGCTTCGTGAGTGCCGTAGCATTGATTTAGGGCATTAGGAAATATTAAGCCATGCTAAAATGCAATTCTGTCGACACGTAACAGAAGTCATGACGATATGACGTAGGTATGGTTGAATATTTGTGCAATAGGGCCAGGAGAATAAAAACTTTGACTGCTATATTAAATTACATAAACCTGGGAGGCAGCCGTCAAAAACATCACGTTCTGTAAATGTTTTCGTGGGTTTAATTATTTTGAAGCTTCATTCACAAACCAAAAGCAGGTACCGGGTCTCTGTCAAATGCAATCGGATTTGACACAAAAGAAAACGAACAACACACTGTTACCCGATCCAGGCTACAAGTACAAGGTCAAGTGTGGGGTCCATTTTGCAGACAAGCTCCCAGGCCCCATGGGATCTGCAGGCCATGGAACTATGTTCTTATTTTGTTTTGTAAACTGCGGCTCAATTGAGCAAACGCTTAAGAAACTGGCTTTAAAGCCGAGACCCACAACCTAGCATTCAAGCTTATACAGGCAGTTATTTCTCATATTGAAGAAAAAAAATCGTTGTTTTCCTTTTACTAATTCGTAACAAAGTTCGCAAGTTGTTTGCTATCAGTGCTTTAAGTTATACCTTTAATAAATCGTTGCAAATTCGAGAAAAAATCACCAACTTTCCACTATGGGTTACTTGTTCGTATTTGTGGGATTTATATTGAGTGGATGACGCCATACCACACCTGCTATCATGGATTGATCATCCTTAATACAACTGCGCCGGATTTCACGCTAGATTAGAATTGTTAAAGATGAAATCGAAACTAAGTTTAATCGTGCAGCAATCTTTTAATTTCAGCTTTTGTAATTTACAAGACAACTTTGCGCAGAATGTCCCGTATTGCTTATGTGTTTTAATAATTACCAGCGCTCTTTTAGAGTTATACGGTTACATAATTCTGTAAATATTCTTTGTTTGCTACCAAATGGGACGATAAAACAAGATGAAAGCACGGACCATCTTACCCCAACCCTATCGCATATTCCACTTAAATATGATCGAAGAGATAAACAAAAAGTCTACACAATTCTCCATACTGGACAATGCAGCCAATTTCCTCTGACCACCTGGATCGACATTCTTTCGAGCTTGTTGTTTTGGTCAGTATCGTAACGTATTGCAACAGCAAGCAGGTTGGAGGAGCGGCAGCTTTTAAGTGAGCTATTTTTACCCCGGGCCAATTATAGCGGGACAATTAGGTTTATTTGGTAACAGTAAGCTTCTATGCCTAAAACGGGGGGTCTAACCCAAGTCCTTAACTTGGCGATTTAGAAATTCAGGTAAAGACTAAAGATTGTTGAAACCAATAACATTAGTCAAGAGCACCGACAGTTCTGTCTCTGTTTGGGACTCGAAACACCGCGACTATGAAGGCGTGAAGCTTCAGAGTTTTTACCGATGACCAATATTTCTTACGATTACAATTGTAATGCTGTTTAAACTAAATGTTTAATTACATTTGTGTTTGTAGGAAAAAAACAGTCACGTTATAAATCGAGAATGATTTATACCTTCGTTTCAACCAAAAGCGTGTTATAACGACTGTTGTTTCACCCTAAATTCCCATTATTTTACGATGTTGTATATTGCTCAAGACTTTCGTTACCGTGACCGAAGGTACAAAATGTAGTTGTGCCTTTATCATTCATATGTAAACCGTGTTGTAGGCCACATATACCCCATACATTACCCCTATTTAGCAGACATGGTTAGATCGGCCACTCATGCGCAAGACAGGATCCCGACAGGCAATTACTTTAAAACGGGGCAACGATCCGTTTACCCAACAAAATTTCAGGCCCAAACTGGTTTAATCCTGTTCTTACTGCCAGACCAGTTCCGATGTGTCCAGTTACCTAATGGCGCCTATTTGTTGCTTATAAGCAAAATCTGGGGACAATCTGTCTTTAACGAATAAAGCCGAAGACACAAGACACGCGCATTAAATTCTTGGCTCCCAGATCTCTATGGTTTCGGTAACCCAGTGGTTCCCTATCTAAGGTACGTATTTGGTAAGGTGCGAGTTTCTCACGCGAATATATGAAGTTTTGGCTTGTACAAAATCAAAAAACACAAAAGAAATCAAGACATTGAGTGACATTATAACGTATACTACAGCTGATGATTTTCAAGTCGCGTAAGTTGTACGTGCACGAAACTAAAATAGTTTGGAAACACTGGCATAACGTAATTGAACTTGAATTTCTGTCTGGTTTACAGCCGAGTGCGAATATGGAGCGAGAATGAACTAATCAGGCGCTTGGCTTCGTTTAAGTGAACAGGAACCAACAGTCAAGGAAGGCCTTTTGGTTTTGGCTCGTCGGTCTAGCTAGCCATATCAAACACCTAATTGGAAGTTTCAGGCCACTGCTTCAGCGCGGCTGAGGTTAGCCGACTAATTGACGCGTTTTTTGGCAGAGTATGCGATTTCTTAACATCGTTAGACACGCTCAAGTGATTGGAGGAAAACGATTGATGTTAGGTCACGTGGGCCTCATAACCTTGCACGCTTCAGTGCGCACGGGGTGAGTCAGAATAGAAATCTTAAACTTACCGATTGGGGTATCTTCTGGGTGAACTCTGAGCTCTAATTTCATGTTCATTCTCGTGCAGACTCCGCCTTGAAGACTTTCGATGCCGGATTTAGTTCCGTCAG
Organism: Ciona robusta; assembly: GCF_009617815.1. Taxonomy (NCBI): domain Eukaryota; kingdom Metazoa; phylum Chordata; class Ascidiacea; order Phlebobranchia; family Cionidae; genus Ciona; species Ciona robusta. The sequence goes on from NC_143235.1 coordinate 1,985,601, forward strand.
ATGTCGCTGTAACAAATAAAGTTTTTAAATGCATAATCAAATGACACTTATAACAAATGAATAATACTCATTTGGGTTACCGACAGTGGTTGTAACACGGGTGTTCGACGAAAGCTTATAAGTTAAGTTTTTAACTTTGTGAGTGATTATTTTTATGCGTGGCTAACAATATAGGAAACGCATAAGCAACCACTGGGTTTGAGCAATTGTTATTAAGTGATTTGCTCAAACACATATAATCCCATAGTAATAGCAGCGCCGAGCATCGAACCCACAACCTTTATTCTTATTAGGGCGCTTGCTCTTAGCAGTGCACCGTTGGTTGCGCAACATTTAGGAACTTTAAACATGCGTCACTGTTTGAGTCACACGTTGGCACACTTGGTATAATCAGCTCTACTGATAACTTAAGTAACTTACAAGAATGGCCCAACTAGCTATACATTTTTAGGGGAAATAAAAAGTCTATCTAAAACTCTTCGCGATTAAAAAGCTTTAACAATTTGTTTAGTAAACGATACAAAAATTTAAATTTTTTCATGATATAATAGTTTGGTTTAAAAAAATACAAGTCAGATCTAAGATGGCCTAATTATAGCGTTTGGGGTTAAAACAGCGAATGCAGTAAGGTTATCAGTGGCAATCAATGAGGTATGGGAAAATAGCAGCGGGTATCTGTAAGCGCTGTTCCCATGACTAGCCACTTATCGTATCACTGTGTCTGTTTAAAACAGCACGAAGTAAGAAGCAGACCATTAAGTTACTACCGGTCACTGTGATGTAACCAAGCGTAAAGAAAAATGGTTTGTGACATCACAGTGCGCAAGCTGCGTCATAGAAGAAATACTATCGATTTTAATATTATTTTTAGCAAGGGTTTATATATAAATAGTAGGTCGGGGTAAGATGGTACGTTTTTCTCAATTAACCCCCCTCCCAAAAAAATACAAGCGAGTCTAAAATAGCGTTGTTGGTTGTTAAACACGGATAGAAAATATTGGGATATTAAGTTCTGTTTCCATCATTCCCTTCAGAACTATATAGATATATATATGTACATAGGCGCTATGTTGGGGGTTGAATTGACAAACACACATCACGAGCATTCCTAAATAAGCATATACCCCTCACGTTGTTAGGAAACCGTTAAAAGGAGCTGGGATCAAGTCCCATGTCGTAATATTCACAACAAAGCTGTCTTTAAGGTTCATTTCAGGCCAGTGGTTCCAGGGCACCAGATGTTGGTTATGTTTGGTGTAGCGGATGCAGGTGCGGTAAAATATCTTGCAACACTGAAATTCTTTGACAAACTTTTGCTTCCGAGGAGACAAGCCGTTTGTTGTCGGTTGTCGGGTGGTTTACCAAAACTCGGCAAGTGAAATGTTTTTGTCCACGAAATATAAACAAAGGTGCGATCTGATGAAACGGGACAAGTAGAGAAGGATTTCAACGATGCATTAAAGAGCAAGGCTTCAGATAGATTTTTCGGGTGAAATCTAAAGACATTTTTCGAATTTTATACCAAGTTTTTTTGCGACCAATTAATCTGCTATGCGATTGGCACGTGACACAGGACACGCATGAGTGATCCTGCACGCCCTAGCTTTCTTGTATGTCGGGACTTGAAAGGGGAAATGCTTTCATGTCAAGCTAGGGCTGGGGGCTGGTTAAAAACAAGGTAACGATGGATAAGTCAGTGGTGAAACGCTCTACATATCGGGCTGCTGCTTTAAGAGGTCTAAGCGCATTTCCTATAGTGCACAAAAGAGTTTTTTTAAAGAAGTTCTTTTAATTGAAAGTTCCAGCCCGAAACTTGCGTTTCCGCAATACTATCTTAAGCGACCGGGTGCCTGTCGGTAAAAACAACATTTCAGCACAAAATAAACAAAATGCCCGTCTAAAAATAAACCGTAATCGCCCACAAGTGTCCCAGGGGTAAATCGACTCTCTTAATCGGATTCCGAAGCCTTATGAGTGGGGCAACGAACCCAGAGGGTAAGATGCGCCTGTTAAATGAGGCGAGCGCTCCAAGAAACGCGTTAAATGTCTATCTCGAGGCGATGTGTTGAAACAACTATCGACCACCCGTGTGTTGAGTGCCTTTGACATTGAATTTCACTCGCTCATAAAATGCTGCAAACTCGCAGTGAAAAGGATGGCACACAACGTTAACAGACTGTAAACTTTAATGGCTCACATTAAGTCCCACAAAAACCAAACGAGGTGCATCAAATATGTGCCAACAGCTACCAGTACGTGCTATATGTTACGAGTAAAAGCATTTTCGGCCAAACCACAATATTTTGATTCGAACAACATAGTTTTTTCTGAAGTTTCAGATTACATGGCGTTAGTTGCATGTCACGGCACGAAGTCTCGCCACGCAATTAATGTGTTGTGGCAACACCACAAAAGTAACAATTGCAAGTTCTCACGTTGTAAGCCAAAACTGGTTAACGCGAAGAAATTTTCCGCTTAGATTGTAATTGAATATTCATAGTATTTTATTTATGCTGATTTAACTGGGATTCTAACTGACGACTGCAAAACGCTATAATTTTCACACAGGTATGACGTTACAATGAGAACTGTGGCGTCAAAAACGCAGCCGTGAGGGCCTGGTTTATGACGTCACAGAGGGCGAGAGAACCCATTGTTCTGGTGACGAAATAAAGATGCGACAATCTCTTCAATTACATCACAAAGAACGTCTGTGTATCGAGCGATATATGTGACTCAAAGTCACAAACGTGGCAATGAAAGTAACTGGCATTGTTAGATCGAATAGATAAAGTGTTAACGCCTCAAGGTTAGATATATCTCGCGACCATTGGCGCAAAGTGTCTTGGAAATAAATATTTCAAACCAAACGTGGCAAAACTAATCAGAAACAAGCGACCAGGCAATTTCCCCGGAAGCAAGAAGCAACATACTCGACAGCAGCCATGAAAATCCGCCAGAATGTTTATTTCCCATACATAGGTAATATTTCAATGTTCTTTCCAGGCCACCGTGCTATCCAATAAGCTGGGTGTGACACCGGAATAAGCCCTTATCTCTCGCCCACTTACAACCAACAAAATGTAAAAGGTCGTCCTTAGGTCAGGTCGGCAAGACCTATACTTCCCGCCAGGTGTTAATACCGACACCAGATTAGAATAAACCCCAAATGAATGATTTATGCAACGTTATGCAGGTCAGTATCAATAATTAAAACTAATCGTCCATACTAAAGCACGCTCAATTCCGTGTGTTTAAAACGTAAGCCAGTATTCTAGTGGGATCACGTCGTTTCTGCCATGCAAGAATGAAATAGTAATGCGGGGTAATTCATCATACTCTATCTGCGTCCTCACTTGCTCTTTAATCGAAAATGTTGCTTTTTGTCGATTAAAATAAGATATAGTGAACCGATTGGCACAAGGTTATTACACAGTGTGTCGCTAGTTGTCCTATTTTCTATTTTATCTGACAGGTCGTAATTTGCGATGCAATTAACATGAGCTTGGGCCAAGAGTAGCATTATGGCGACTTAATCTCTCAAAGTGCATTGCGTTAACTAGAGTTATGACAGCAGATCGTCGCTCTGCCGATCTTATCGCATCAGCAGACTTGTCCCTGTAAATTGGGCGACTGAGAGCAAATTCGTGTACACCCCTGTGCTTATTCTGATGCTTAATGCTGATAGGGCGTTATCACCGCCCGGTTCGCCTCCGGGAACCTCCAGTTTATATGTGTCTGAGCACGAAGCAACTTTTCGGTATCATTACAATGACAAAGCAAGCGCTAATGCATTGCGGGTTTAGAATGCGTAAACATTTCACAAAAGACCGAGAAACCTAAAGTCGAGATCAAAACCAGATCTTACTGACGAGGATAACATGAAACGATATAAAGAATCATAAATCCATCTTCTGCCCGTCAAAATAAACGTGAACCGAACGCCAGCTTCTCCTAAGGCGTACTTAGCTACGGTTTAATCGAGTAAAAGGCGTAACGGTCTCCACGAGGCTTTAATGTCGTCAAATTATCTCACTGCGGTAGGATTCGGAGGCCTGCCCTTTGAAGGAAAGATTTAATACGTAAATTGGGCCTGCGAGACCACCTGGCGAGGAAAACGGTTTAAAGTGGATGAATACACAGTCGCTGTTTAACCCGAAAGTGGGTATTTTAGGAACCAAAATTGACCAGTAATCCCAAGTGCTGCACGAAGGCGAAAGGCTTTCATCCAATATTTGTAACCGAATATAGTTTCGGAATTTAAATTCGGGAATTAAAATGCAATTGCACTTTTAATACAACGTAAATGCGTTAAGCCATTAAAAGCAAGTTTAATTTGATCAAATGTCGTAAAGCGAGCGAGCGCCGATTCGAGCGGTCTGAGCCGGATGAATAAGTCATGGTACAGATGTGACAATTACTTATTGCATGTTGTGAGATGTAGCTTGGAGTGAGGAGTGTCGAAATGGGAATCCATCAATAATTCATGAAAAACACACCTCGGATGTAAAGCAGCTAAATTGGCCCGACATGACGAAATTGGACGACCCCATACTGTGCTGCTGGCTTAGGCAGTTCGCCCGGACGCGTCTATTATAATCTATCGACCACCAGGGAACTGAAGATGGCTTTCCGCTGCTTTCAGACCCGTCACGTTTGTTTTCGTTTATCAATGCAAATGAATATACGCGATAAAATAGAGAAACTGTCACATTTGCTTCCCTCTTATTTGAAGCATCGAAAACCCTGTACAACCGACTAACAGAACTATTTCAAAGAAAGAATTAAAAGCATATCATACTTTATAGCCTTTTCCCGAATGGAAGGTTATTTTCAAGGAAGAATTAGCCACATACAATATTTTACAGCCTTCGATTATTTTTCCGGTGTTGTGGTCTATAACTTTTCTGGACGTTGACGGCCTTGCATAATGAGCGTTGTGACGTGTTTATACGTTGATTAGTCAGCTTTACGCCTTGCAAGACAACCAGCTGCAAGCAGACTAATTAGTCGAATACAACTCGAACTTGTCTGTGGGAACGTCAACACAATGGGCTGATTTTCTATTTAAAGCAAACTTATAGACAGCGGTTGATTTTAGTCTGGATTCATTGGAATGACAGTTGTTAATAAGGCGCAATTGCGCGTCAGGCCAGATCAGCATAAGGGTTATGTGGGGTTAGATTGTAGGTTCGATTAGAGTTGTTGTTGGGGCTTGGACCCAGTGTCCGGAGTAAAGCAGTGAAAACACATCAATCACAGAAGTTAAATGAATTGGGCGCTGTCTTCGTTTTAACTTTGACTTGGAACACAAAACATAGACTCGAGTGAGTCATTAACAAACCACGTGACTACACGCTCCAATGAAAACAGACGACAGCTAGAACCGAATACGGAAAAGCAGAAACTAATCGTTGGTGACCCAGGACGAACTGACAACAAAAATAGGCTATTAAACCTGGAATATAAGTGTTTACCTATACACACATCATAAGAGCCATCGATACGAGGCGTTTAACACCTAAAGTGGGAATAAATAGACAGTGGTGTCGCGGTATTCATCCAGATACTTAGGTGTGTAGTATTGATGGGTCGTCAAGGTTTCAACTCAACCGTTGGAACGAATTTTTAAGATGCCACAACTCGGTTTCCTTCGTCTTGTTTATTGTTGATAGAACAAAACCAACCAAGTAATTTCTGAATTAACCAAAGCCCAGAATTCCTTGACCAAATCCCCGAGCACAAGTACAAGCCTCCGCGCACTTTTGACCTCTTCTTGCAACGTAGTCTTTATGCACTTAGAACCCAGGGAGCCTGCAATAATCCATTGCCCAGCTCTAGGATTACTGTCTTCTTTATTGACAATGTCGTTACTCCGAAACCGCAAGCTAGTATCGTCGTTGTTTATATTTGTGTTTCAGATAATACTACCCCTCCCCTGGTAGTGTAAGTATATGACGCCTTTTCGTTTTACTTTGTACACTAATTCTGAGTAAACCGTTTCCGCACAATTTAACTTAGCCGGGAATATCTTGGCTCGGGAACCACTGACGTTTTCTGCCACAAGCTTTAACATCATAATTGCCGGTTATGCTACGTTTAGAATAAGCATGGAAGATAAGTAATTACGCTATCCTTCATTCCAGCATATGAGATAGGAAATAACACACAATTGGCGCCTTTGTGAAGTTAGGGCTAATAATAAGTTAGCTAAGACAAATCAGTAAATGATGATCCTCACGAAATACCAAAGTTCTAAACCAGTGTTGATGCCCGTTGACTCAACCATAAGCAGTGGCTTACATTGGTTTCACAGTGGGTAACTTCGTGCGCAACCTAGCATAGATGGCTGGCAAGTACTGACAATGCATTTCGAAAAACGAATGTAGAAATGAGTGTATATAAAATTAAAGTTAAAAATCCACCGTTTCGCTTTTACTTTTGCTGGATAAATGAAGTATTTTGTTTACCGCTACTTCATGTACCTAAATGAAGCTTCAATTTTGATGCATGCACGACTTTTTGCAAACTGTTTCTTCATTTATATTTAAAATCAAGCCGGTCGATGTCTGTTTTGTTGAGACGTCTCCAACATTACAACGATGGGGTCAGAGTAACGATCGTAACCTTGGATCCATTAGAGCTGAGTCTCAACCCACCTGTGCAACTAAAGTAATTGGGGATCCTTGAAACGAGTAAGGTTGAGGTACCTTTGCCTTAGTGGATCCTGGGCCAGGTTGGTCGTAGCCGTGACGAAGCAGTCACAAACATAGAGTAAGTGCGACACAAGGCCATGGAATGTAAAGCATTTCGTCCCCTGCCCACCGAAGGAGTTGTCCTGGCGACATGGGACTCTTGCCACCAATTAACTGGACCAAGTCCGTGGTTTTGTAACCAAAGTTAGGAATCTGAGCCAAGGTAATCAAAACATGTGGGCACAGCCACTTTTGGCCGGACTATGGCTACTTTTAGCTGTCAGTTTCTGCTCCAGTGCAACAAATTCGGGTGGCGACGTAAAAACAGCTGTGCAAAGCCACTGCCAAGTCGTTTCCCTGGGCTTTAGTTGACGTCCAATGATATCTCAAAGTCAACATACTGAGTTCGCGATTCGGGCGGTATTCTTGGGGTCGAAAACATCACGTTCCGCGCCACTGAAGGACTAAATTGGCGCTTAAAAGGATTTCAAAGCCCGCCCGCTAAAAATTATGTGGCGCAATTATAAAACAACCTGTAAACAAAACACAGAACATCTCCCTGCCGGGCACAGTTAGCTGCGATGTTTGTCGAAAACAAAAAGTGGTAAACCCGTCGGAGTAGTTTAATAAACACTATAACGGCAACGTAAGATATATCTCGCCCAAGCTGCCAATTTCGTTGAAGACTATTATTCAGAGCATTATATTGAAAGATTCCAGCAACTCAATTTGAAATCGTGCTTATATTTCGTCAGCAAGGATAGGAGAAACCACCAACACTTAGAACCACAATTGTTCAGTGGATTTTGTTTTCTCGCGCCCCCTGACACCCAGCTGTAGGTATAGGAGCTGGGTCAAGTTACCCCGTGTCTATCGTCAGCCCCACCAACCCTTGACTTAGGAATTTGCTCTTCAGGAAAAGGCGTAGGCTAATTGCTGGCTATGAACGATGTATTGTTAAAATGCACAAAACAACTCTTGTATCTCGTGATCGGCTATTTTTCTTCATAACGTCCTAGTTTGTTCAATAAAGTACATTCATTGGGGTTGCTTGATGAGGAAATACGATGCGGCCAATCTTTTTGTGGTTTGGCTTTAGTAGGTATACTTGAATATATCAAAACAACGCAGCAGTTTTTTCAAAACATCTCAGTTACCTTTGTCTTATTGGTCAAGCGCAGTTGCAGAAGTAATTTATAGTTCAGTGGGGTAAGATTGATGACATTAGCACATATAGTATATTTTCTATTCGTGTTCGAACAATTTTAGAAGATGTGGTTATATAATTTGGCAAAAATTCTTTGTTTACTACCAAATGGGACGAGAGAATAAAAACCTTGACCCTCTTGTCTAAACCTGGTACATAATGATAAATTGGGCAAAGTTACACTTTCACATAAAAATGCCTGAAGGTTTTTTAGTGTTTGGAGTTAAACACAAGTTTCCTAAAACTGCTGGGTTAAAGCGAGTCGACAGTCTTGAGTTACGCATGATTAACCCTCCCCCCACTATCCAGACAACGCTGGGTTGGGTTTCGTGATATTTTTTAACCTGACACCAGCAAAACCCACGACTAACGCACACCGGGTTGAAATTTGCGATATGGGGCATGGAATTTATCGACAGTGAGATAACTTTGTTAAAATTATTATCACACTACTATCGCTTGTTGTTTGGGTGGGCTGGGTTCGAGTTGTTTTTCGTGTAACGTTGATTGGAAGTTTTGACACTAATCCCACCAAACAAAGTGATTCACACCGTGCGTACAAGTTATGCCGCCAATGAATCACTAATTCCTTATCGCTTGTTTTGATAGAGCAGTACCCAAAGTCAACGATGTAAGTGATAAATTCCCCTTATACCCTAGATCTAATATTCGGGGGGAAAGTTGTGGAACGCAACGGATAGAATGGCTGTTTCTGTGTTGCAGAGCAGAGGCAACCTAAGTTACGTTCAAAGTTGTTTTGATTTGCTATATTGCGTGTTACACTTCAAGTCTTTTGGGGCTGCAACGCCAAAGACACAACAACGAAAACATAGCGATCTGCTTTTCAAACATTAGCGAGCCTTAGTAGGAATTCGACCCCTTAAGGTCCCAAGTCATTCTCCGTATCGAGCTATGTCATGTTAGGTGGTCTAACATCTGTGGCGGGTGCCTTCCCAAATTTAGAGCTGTGATATCACCCCGACAGAAGCCGCATCCGCTGAGGCCTAGCATAACTAACAACCAACAAAACATGATACGGGAAAGCGCTACACTTGTTCTTGAAGGTGAAACTAGCTTTAAACGCAAGATCAGAGGCCTCGAGACAGTAAGCAAGGTTTTGATGACATCAAAACATAATATGGGACAACGTTACATAGTCAAACAAACCTTAAAACCTTTGAAGGAAATATTTTAAACGATAGGCCCTGACACAGAAAATACGGCCTGAGCAGGACTGAAAGTGATTTTAAAGACAGCTATCTTTGAATGCAATTGTAGGCATTTATATCCTTGGGCAAGGCACTAAACGGACATTTCTTCAACTAAGCGGTCACTAATGCGCTGAAACACCCTGGGTGTCAGGGTGATGGGCCTAAATCTTCGGTTCTATGGCGTGCCCACTGCAGGACCTCACCCACGAAGAATAAAATCTCCAAATGCGTTGAAATACGTCACAACAAATTTGCCGCTGAACGTAGTGAGCCGTGACTACGCACCTGCATTTGACGCAAGGAGAATTGGGGAGTTATTAATGTAACCCGATGGTGGTCGACGTATTTAGGAACGCGAGTTGAACGTACACGCAATGGGTTGGGGTGTATTACATTGTTTGGCATTGGGGCGTGGAAAACGGAGAACGGGACGTTCGTGCAAGTTCGACATCGAGGGAATGGCCACGCATCGCTGACAAATCCCTTAAGCGCCCCCTATCACGCAAGGCAGGTGAACCGCAGGTAGAGGTGACAATTTTGGAAGGTCGATTTACTTGGTCCCGGCAATTTGCTTGAGGCATGGTTAAACCCAATACTTGGATATACGAATATACGTAAAATGTACAGTATATGCCTGTGCTATAGGGTGTATGCAATCACTGCCAAGGAACAATTGCTTGTATTACAACAAAGTGCAACGATGGTGGATAAGACCCTAATCCAATTTAAAGAGGCATGGAGTTAACGTCTGCTTTCGGATTCTTACCGGTTTATCGACTAAAAGACATCAGAAACGGAAGGACGTGTCAAAATACAGGGGTGGCCGGTATAGGAATGCTGCCAAACCCGAGAGATCGTTTTACACGAAGCTTAAAAACGCGTCGAGTTGCTTGGCTTTAAAAAATACATGAGCGCAAAATTGTGACTGTGATAAATAGGCCTCCCAGAGCGCAGTATCATTGTATGCAGGTTTTGGCGCCAATCCAACGGGAAGCACTATGCTGTGGCTGCCAAACTGGAATGCCCGTCGATTTACGTCAACTGTTTAGGCGAGAAGGCTAATTTGAAACGTGCCGAAACCGCCAATTTGTTGCTGGCTCTGCACCAATCGATTGGCATAGGGATTCATTTAAGTATATCCCCTGGGGTGCTACCGGCGTGTCGTAAACTGTCGGTCCCATAAACATGATTATTCGTTCAATGTAGCGACGCACGTGGAACCATCAACACGGAAAGTATTTCAAACGTCATTGCTAGCTGTCTGTTTAAACTACTTAACGATAAGCCAAGTTACGGTATTTAAAACATGCTCTGGGTATTGAGAATTAGGTATAATACTGATAGACAAGATAGGCACCGTTAGCACGCAATATCTCATTTTCCTAATCATATTTACCTAACAATTATAACAACGCTCTTTTTGAGTCGTGGGGATAAGGTTATAAGTTACATTCGTTGCAACTCGTAAGCGAAGCACCATTATTTGAGCATTTCTATTATATACCAATGCGGGAAACTTATTAACGTGCACGTAGTAGATAAATAATGAAACACAACTTACATATAACGTAGTAAGTCTCATCTGGTTGAAACTCAATTCCCCACGGCGAGGGCGATATCTCTTGGAAGTAAAAAGTATATTTCTTTTCCCGGTCAGGTACATTGCACGTGATAAGACGACGTCTATCATTGTTTGATGCATTACACCTTTTAAAATCTTCCTTGGACACAAGGTACAACTTGTAGTAGAACAACTCCTCGCCCTCATCTCTTCCCCTTCGAGGGCAAATGATGTCCAAACGATCGTTGATTGCTACGTTGATCAATCTCGTCTCAGAATCCCATCTGGAAAATGCAATTTTTCGGTTATAAGTCTATTTGAATTCTATAGTAAGTCAGAAAGCGTCATATTCTGACGGAGTTCGATTGTCCAGAATTTGGACAGTTACAATACTGTGTGTGGGGCAGAATGAAAACCGTCAAAACATAAATGGCATGATACCCTATACTTCTATATATCCTGGGTATTTCGTAAAGACTGGGTAGGGCTCAATCCCCAAATACTAGTTTTACTTTCCCAAACCAATACTTGCTATTGTCGTGTTCTATTGATTTGGCCAAGATCTAGTTTATATATTGATTGATACGCAAGGGTAGTTTACCATGACCAGGAATCGATAAAGTAACGCTAATTACTACCATTAGACAAGGAACGATACTTAGCCGATTTCACGAGTTTATCGAACCTTGTACAATCGAAAACGTTGGCAAGGGTCGAGATGGCATTATTACGTCATAATCCCTTCGCCACGCGTGGGAATTCGAGACGACGATTAGTTTAAACATTGGGCAGCGCTTAAAAGTTAATTACTTGTTTATTTCGTCTTATTAAAACAATAATTAGTTTTAGGGATTATCACGAATAAGAAACCGTATCGAATTGCATGTTTTAGCGATTAGTGGGGATTTGAATTAAGAAATTAAACACAACGAAGCAGGTTTCGTGGCGAACAGGTGAAAAACAGATGATCTACGACTGTCGTTTGGCAGCTCATTCCCTTTTCTTCGTTATTTTACTTATTTTGATCTTCGTTATCGTATTCGAAGAGATAAATAAAATATTTGCTGTTTAATTTTATTTTTGGTATAAATCCCTTTACTAAACGAGATTTTGAACGGAAATTTATATACGACATAAATCCTATGTATTATTTGAATTAAAAGTTGTGGAAATTCTGCCACTCTTAGTATTTTGTTGAAGAGAAACTTCTATTCGTTAATCCGGTAAAGAAACTGTCAAACCATCGCTCTACAGACCGCGTGTATGATTAGAAGCTCATGGCAGGTGCTATGACGGTGCGCCTGTCGTTATGTTTATTTATGCGGGCCAGTATTGCAGGATTTTGGTCCCACGACGCCCGCAATGACGCTCGTACCTGCTTGCAGTATACAAGCTTAAGGTTATGGTTCCGATTCCTCGAAAGTCAATCAAATATTAGGAAGTCTAACCCGAAACGACCTTGATCTATGAAGATTTTTGTAGCGGGTAAAAGCTAAATAAGGCGTGACAACTTATATGGCGGTTTGATACCGCTAGCACATAAAAAAAAATTAGCACATAAAAGAAATTAAATTTCGTGTTTTTTTCAATTAATAACGCTCTTTTAGAGCCGCGAGGATACGGTTAAATGATTTTGTATATATTCTTTGTTTACTACCGAATGAGTTGATAATATTGATTGAAAGCATTGTCCACAATAACCTACTGCTATGGACATACGTTTACTGTAGAGTAATTAATACAAGTTATAACATTAGAATTGGAAATAGTTTGCATTAGGGCAAGGTCTTATAAGGTTTACAAGACCAGTGCCACACATGTGAAGTATTCACATTATAAATTTCTGTGGTTATTTTATTATTACTGCGACGTTACTAGATTGCGATGCCTTGCGTCAAAGGTGGTCTTTTACTTTCACAATTACCGGAGCCTAAACAAGGTATTCTGCTTTGGGTATCGTAATTGAAAGCGTGTCGTCATTGGGCAGTGCCTATAAGTCTAGACCTGAAGTTTTTCGTGACGAAACAGCAGTAATTATTACAAGTGGACTAGATACCGTGTATTAAAGAAATCTGTGTCATTTCAAGTTTAAGCCAAACCCATAAGGCCGTTATACAAGTTTGGGTTTAATTGGTTTAATTGTGAAATAGATACACCGCTTTATAGACGACGTCAGTTTCTATCTTACGTCATTTTAGGAGAAAAGAGTAACTACCATGAGTTTAAAATCTTCGTGGCCTCTGTATAGTAGGTGGGATAAGATGGTTCACGTTTTTTGTCTCTTTTATAGTCTCATTTAGTAGCAAACAGAAAAATTACAGCATTACATAAGCGCATCTTCGCAAATAAGGAGCAGAATTATTTGTCACAAACACAATTATAAAATGTGGGATATTATGTGCTAACGGTAGCCATCTTACCCCACAGTACTTGGACTGTCCCATAGGGTGGACGTCTTAGCTAAAATGTTAAGAGGTTTCAAGATAAGGGTTGAGATATCTTGCTTAACTCAAACTGGGACATTTGACAAATCCAAGACCTGCTGTCAATGCTGGTTAAATTCTCAGACACAAGTCACAATGTTGATTGTTTGACGTTGAACAGGCGGCGGGGCTCAGCTAAAGAATGCACGAAATTAAGCCGGGAATCGCACGAGCGCCTTTTATTACTCGGAACGTGCTTTTTGCTCGAAGGAGTGGATTATATGATGCCATACACTATAGAGTTGGTATGTACGAATTGTAAACATAAGTTGCAATGCTAACCCGGCATGCATGGTTAGTGTTAGACTTGCTTGAAAACATTAATACGTACAGACACAACAGCAGCTAATCGGCAGCAAGTTCTATAAACATGATGGCGAACGGTGGGTCTAGCGTTCTACACTGTTTACAAATAAAAGCGGCTTGAAACTGCCTCTGACGTTTTAATCTGTCGACAATGGCGACTTATGCGGGCTCGAGGGTCTGCTACGTGTCACCGTATTATGGAAGGCCTTTAACTTGATGTTGGTCGCCAAACACTTGTCACGCAGCAATCACAGCCACTTTGACGGACACGTCACCTCCCAAACCGTATAAGCGGATTACTTTCATATTTTGTATGGGGGATTAGGGTTGGAGGGACTGCAGGTACCTGCATTGATTTTAAACCAAAACAAATGCCTTCTAATACTAACAACAAGAAAATATATGTTTAGAAAAATATCAATATTGCTGCGTGGGGGGTTTTACGCATAGATTATTGGGTAAGATGGATACCGTTACCATTAGCACATAGCGGGACCATAAAAGAGATTAAAAACATTGACCATTTTACACCAACCTACCATACAACATATAGACTAAATATAAGAAAAAGTGTCTGCATTCATTTGAAACAAAAGTAAATATTTCCATGAATTTTCACACCACGGCAAAAGTTTCAATTTCGAGTTTGCCACACTTCGAAAGTTTCGTGACCATTCAAGCGTTACATTTTACGTCATAATTCAATTACGTGGTTCCTGCGATGCGCAGTGAGGCTTGCTAAATTGGTGTTAAATTGAGACTAATGGGAAACAGGGGCCGCCGCGCGTTCCATGTTTGCTTCCAATAAACTTGGCTCCGACTACGAGCTTGGCTGTCATTTCGATGCGTTCATAGAAAGTGTCATTTCGTTCCGCTTTTGCGTTAAGTCGCCAGGGTTTTATACGGGTACGGTGGTCTTTATGTGTCTAAGCCCGCCGCCTTAACTCGCATGGTGGGGGCCTACGGACAATGAATGTCAAATAAATAACAGCTTTTGCGATTCCGCTAATGGCAGACGAAGAAAAGAAGGGCAAGCTTCGCCGTTGAACTAGAACATATTTGCACTCCGATTTCTCAACGGCTTAGCTGTCTTCCTATTGTTGTCATGTTTGTCGCACCGGAATCAAAGACTTGGGGCGAAAATTAAATTTTCTGTGTTGGGTGCTAATATTTGAACTGTAGGTGGTGCGTGTAGTGCAAGGCGAATAGAACCAAGGTTTTCTGAATCAATAGAACATTTGTTCCCTTGCCGGTCGTTGCCTGAATTGGTCGGCGGTTTCTATTTTAAACCTGGCCCCACTTTAATGCAGGGGGCGGAAGTAGCATGTGCTAAACCGTGGCAGCTAATCCAAAATATATACACGCTGAAAACAAAAACATCGAATGGAGAATTGGGCTTTGTGGTTAAGGGGGCACAAGGAGAATCGAAACCAAGATTCGAATCAAAGTAAAATTGCGCAATGTATGACGTAAAATTTGATGTCGTCACTAAATTTGAATGTTTGTTTACTATTCGAGTTTGCTCTTTTAAGATAATTGCTCCACACGAATGTAAACATCTAATTATCGCATTGGCTGGTCGTGCTGTGCGTAACTGTGGGCCAAACTTCGATACGGTTAGTTGCGTTTACGTAAGCAAGAACCCTTTACTCCCTTATAAGGATGTAATATTCTGCTTATAATAGTAATTGTGGTTTGGTAACTCATGCGTTGCTTGCGTATTGGACTTGATGGTTTAAAAATGCAAAACAGATTTAGCCTTAATCCCAGATCCTTGACAATGACTTTGCCCACATAACATAGACGTTGTAGTTAATACACACTGTTTCAATAAAACACATTGTTTCATACTTTTTCTTGCATTCGATTAGGTTGATATAGCTGTCTATATTTTACCCAATACTCATTCATTCATTTATTTTATCCTGAACGTGTTATGGCGAATGTCGTTTTGCTGTTAATTCAATATGAACTTTGCTTTCGTAATGAAAGGAATAAATAAAAGTTATGTTATATGGCAGTGTACGTTGTTTAGTTGTATTATGTACAAATGCAGCGGCGGTACAATATCTATTAATTATTTAAAGGCCTGCAACTTGCAAGGGTACAATTACCGCAATAAAGCTCATATGGCATGCACTGGTTTGTTACACTTGTTTTAAAGACTCGTTTTCCTGGAAAGTCATTAAACTTCGCCAGCAAACGGTCATTAGTTCTATTTTTAAACAAGGAAACCGCTAAAGGTAGTTGTTACTATATGTTGGCACGACATGCGTGCATGTGTAGGTCGAGTGGGCAAATTGGATTGGGCAACTTATACGAAATGTACACCGGATTATTGGCGGCTAAATGAAGACGGAAACGGAACTCGCTTAAAATCCGATTAGATAACAAGCCTCGCTTAACCATGTGCATTTTGACGTCATAATACGGGTGAGCGATTTAGGGGATATGTGCTGAGTATGGGACAATTCTCGTAACAGTCAGGATCAAGGGCTACGATAAGTGTAGGTAAACTAATATCAAATTGGTCACTAATACGAAAATTCTGAGGAAAAACTATAAGTTTTATTCACTTTTTCGTTTCCCCCAATTTTCCTGGACAAGGACCTCGTATTTAAATGATTATAGGAATCTTACATTGCTGGAAATAAATAGGCAGCACGCAAGAGTTTGCAGAAGGAATTTTGGTTTCATAAACTAACTTTACTTTTTAAGTTTACTTTGTGGGAAAGTGGCGAAAACGTTGCGATTTTCCAGCCAACTAAAACTGTAACCTCAAATTTAATGCGAACGACTGTAATTTATGGCTATTATCATAAGTGGCACATATTCTCACTGCTGGTCGGGAATTTCCTTAAGCTTGACTTAATACGAACGTTGGGCGGTAATTTTGACCTAGAAACATATGCGATATACTAATACGATAATGGCTCGTGAAAAGTGGAAACACTGGAAGTTATTAACGGGAAACACTGTCAAATGCCTTTTAAATTAACACAAGAAGTTTTAGCGAAAAAGATGGAAATTAACAGCTAAACGATAGTTGCTTCAATACCCTAGGTTAAAATATTTGAAATAATTTTGTTTAAAAGCGCAACGTTTAAACTTATTTAGATTAAAAACTCAATAATAAATACAAAATGAACAAACCAAACTTCGCAAGCGTTGACTTAATTACAGTAAAGATAAGTCAGTTTTCGCAAATCTCGTAACTGAATTAGTTCTTAGGGCTCATTGGGATTGGGAATAATTAAATAAAAGACTTGTTCGGTTTTATTATCCGTTGAGTTACAAGGAGTCTTGCGGAACGAAGGTTTAACGGAAGGGTTTGACAGAAATGTGGTTTTAACCGAATTTTTGTAGTTCTTTAGCGCATTTAAACAGTATATATTGTTCAAGAGAAAACCATGTGATTCGGAAATAAAAATAACTTAATAAAATTATTTCTCTTGTAAGTCTACCGTTGTGAACAATTTTAAAGTGAGCAATTTCTTAAGGTGAAATTTAAATTGCATCACCAGTTTCAAAACAACAAAGTTTCATCTAAACTACAAGATGGATAATTAACATTTTTTGAGCCAAATTAAGATTTTCATTGCCAAGTAGAGACTTTGGTATCATGACAACGTCGTCACGGCAACCATAGAAATAGGAAAACAACCGATAATTAGTTGCGTTGGACGTGAATTATTGGACAGTACGAGTAGGTCACAGTTGTCTATACAAGGTCACACAGGCAACAAAATAAGCGGACGACGCGTTAAGCCGCATCTTAAGAAGCACATTAACCTACAAGCGGAGTTCGCTTAGCTTTTTGCTTAATTGCAACAGTCATTATAGGATTTTCTTTGATATTTATGGAGCAGGCAATTAATTCGCGGAGAAAATAGCCTTCTTGATAGTTTCTGTACATTTTCTTGCCCAATTATTCTTGTTTGTCGTCGCCGTGTTAAGAAACATGAGCAAAACGATCACGATTCTTCTGCGAATCATTGAAATAATACGAAAAGGAGTCGAAATTGCGCGCACTAGTCAAAGCAAAATAACATTAAGTCAAATGACGGAAGTTAATGTTGGTTTTCGTTTCATAAACGACGCTCAAACTTTATCGCGGTTTTTAGAGAAACTAACACGACTTTTAAGAATGTATGCGGTTTATTTTAAGCGATATATTTATAGTCCAGGAGATATAAAATATTGCTGCCAAGTATATAAGGTAATCATAATACACTCCATATGGTAATTTATTACGGTACTAGAGCGTTATTTATAACGACGTGAACTAAATTACCAGAAAAATGTTTGTAGAATTAAATATAATTAACCTTCAATATATTATTGTGGGGTAATATGCTGGGTATAAATACACTTTGTTTACTACCAAATGGGACAATAAAAGAGATTGAAAATAAGATCCTTCTTACCCCAACCAGCAAGGATACAGTTTTATAACAGTATGTATTGCCTTATTTTTATCGTATAAACTGTATTACGAAACAGACATTTTAGACAAAGCCAAGTTTCAATGATAGTTTCTATGCTTGCCACCCGTGGATTTTAGTAATTGGATTTCGCAGCGTGCGATTTTCGACGAGCTGGATCCCATATGAAATATATCGACACCCCGCATAGTAATATATTACCCGTCCAGAGATGCTATTGACGACATTTAATTGCGGGTGATTGGGTATTGACTTAAAACGATTAAACGCGAGCGCTTCGATCGGCGTATGCCGTGCGAATAACAACTCAATTCCTCAAAAGGTCGCAATTGCATTTCGATCAGGATTTCAAGTCTCAGTGGGTTTTATGTCAAGTTGAAATTCGCTGTTGAGTCGCCAGTTAACCTTGGCATGACCGCGAAACTCAATGGTGCTGTCAAAGTGTCCAGCACTTTGAGTTGGATAATACAGCGTAGTTAAACTCGTAGCTGAAAACGCTACTCCTTGCGTGTTTACTTCGCTTAATTAGCTTTTCTTCTATGGCTGGCTGTGGTGAAGGGCGTTTGTTTGAGGGTCATTTGACGCTTTTTCTTTTTAAGAAGGGCAAGCTGCACTTGTGTAGATTAAGGAATCGATGTACCGAGTGCCAAAAGAGTGCTCAAGCTTCGGGAACAATCTTGCTTTTGATGTCATAGGCGACAAACGTCACAATCCTACTTGTTTTCACAATCGAGAAATACTTTTAAATTAACCAGTTATTCTAACGAGAGATGCCACTTTTGTTTTTTTTGCAATATTTTTACCTTAGTTTAAATCAAACGTAGTGTTTAATTGGCACTAAATTGATGGTGTGTCTAATACTGCTGAAATATAAGATATAGTAATCATATTAGCCACAAAGGCGAAGCGTAATCCCGTTTGCAACGATTTTAGCTTTAATGTAATACTGCGCAGCAACGTAGTTTGGTTCCGTGAACATTTTCTTGCAAACCAAATACCGTTTAAAAGCTGGCAGACAGGTTATGAGGCAATAAACGGTAAAATAGTACAAAGCTTTGAAACGTCGGTGTTGCATCGCATGCTCGATTTGTGGTACGTAATAATTGCCTTTATGACGCGTTTTCTGATCGTTGGGGTAATAATGTACCACGCGAAGTAAATAATTGTGAGGTGTTGTCGTCTTGCCCATCTAAAACAGTAGCGCCGACATATATACGACATGTACGTTTCTTAGAAAGCGCAGTGCGATCATTTACGGTTCAATCCAAAGGAATTCAGTATGGCCAATACATCATACGGCTATAAACGACACTTTTGTGACAAAGTTGTCAATTTGCTCTGGGAATATAGAACTACGACAGAGTGAAGGTTTTATATTGCCGATTGCTAAAATTCCCAAGTCAATATACTTTACGGCCACTTTGTTACATTTGAAACATACCGCTGGTTTTTATACCTGGCGCTTTTACTCTGAGTCAGAAAAGACAACAAACTTTTATCGCCAATATGTTTCAAACGAATGGGATGAGACAAATAACGTCATAATACCGACTGTGATGTGGTAACATTAATCGTTTAAGAAGGCGCCTCGCTGCGAGAGCAACTTTTCTCAGAAAAGTTAAGATCTACGCCTCATAAAAACAAATGTCTTTGATATAAGAAAGCGTATTGGTGTACACAATAACGCTGCAATGTTTTGGAGTTTTTATGGTTTAGTTATATTGGAGTGAGATCAGATAATCCGCCTAAGAAAATAGTTTTACTGCGTTGTGAAATATGGCGGGCTTGTAAATTTACACTTAACAAGTGTATATAGTGTTGTATAATGCAATCTCGCCGAAAAAGCAGTTGCATCAAAGCCAAGGGAAACCTGTGAAATACTTTCCCAAAGTAAAGGTTAAAAAATCAAGACAGATTACCTGCGTTAACACCAGGGCAAATCAATATAGATTCCCGAGACAGTTGGGGTACATTTCACAAAGGCGGAAAACGCAAAACCGAAAACTAACGACGTGCGTGGAATAAATGCTACCACGTCATGTAAAGTAAATTTTTCGGTTCATCTGGTTTAGAACTAAGGAGCAAAATGGAATACCGTTAGCACATGATATCCTTTATTTCCAAATTGTGATATAACAATGAACAACGTCTTTTAGAGCGGAAATATATTTTTGCTTCCGAATTCGACACATAGATATTATAAAAAATGTCTTTTGCCTTTCACCCTGCTGTATATATAACGATAAATATACCAAATAAGCCAAAAAAGTGTTTTACATTATCCCTGGTAGCATAGGTAACACAAAACATGACGTCATGAATACGTCACACAGACGACCTTTCGAATTTTCCCATCCCGAAAACAGACGGAAGAAAAATGCAAGCCAACGTAAACGGCGCTGGGCAGTCTAGCAAGGGCGTCTATGCGTCTGCGGTACTTCTCAGCATGCTGGGTTTTGTACAGAATAAGGCCGTTGATAAATAATTCGCGACCGCAGGGCGCAACAGGACACCAACGGTCTCATTGTCAAGGTTGCCACGTCCCGAAGTTTGGGTCGTATTTTAAAACCCAACCGACTAGTCCTTATCGCTGGCTAGGGTATAATACGTTTGACAATAGTGGGAACTTTACGTGATAGACGAGAATGGAAATTCTGAATGCACTGTATCGTGTGACTGTTTCGGGGTGTTGGGTAATGGTCCAAATCTGGGCTAAATCCTAGGTCCTATAACAAGGACCTCACCCATTTATACTGAAATCGTTCGGCCATCTTTTCCATGGCTCGTAGTAAGCACTCTAAGCGATAAAACGTCTATCAATGTCAAACAACAGAGCAGCATATGGCTCTAGTGCAGGGCGTAAATCCTCTTAATTAGCCGTATTGGAGCAACAGGCTGTTCGGCCATTTGTTCGACCGCAAGTTTTAGTTCATTGCCATTAGCACAAAAGAAAATCGAACAAGAACAATGAAATATTCGGTAATTTCGAAAACAGGACAACTTCATTCAGTTGCCATTATGAGTAAACCACCATGCCGGCCTTTCATTTATAAGCAATGATCGCTATTATGATACAACGCCACGAGTTTGAATATATATAGATGCTTTTAAAATCACTTTCATTGTTACGCAAACAAAGTAAAATGTATCATAGCGAGGCATTAAGCTCGATTTAAATATGACGTAAAATCGTCTTCGTCACGGTGTGTGACTTTACCGTTCCGCTATAGTGAGCACGAAATAACGTGAATAAAATTAATGTAGGACACTAAGGTGTTCAAAACATTATTGAAACTAACCCGGAGTTTACAAAATGAAACGATATTTTGTGATATAATAGGTTGGGGTAAGATGGGACATGTTTTCATTCAATTTTATTGACCATTTGGTGTTAGTCAAAGAACATTTACAGAATTATATAACCGTATCTTTACGACTAAAATGGCGTTGTGAATTGCTAGAACATGATTAGTAAATATGGGATAATGCTAACGGTATCTATCTGACCCCACAGTAATATTTCAACTTTTATCTTAACATTAGTCATTCACCAGATCTACCTGGCCGGGTTAGTCACGCCGTTTTACTTTAAACAATAAAACACTTGGCTAGGATGGCTTATTACTGATATATATAACAACGAATCATCGACTGGGTATTTTGGTTGACTTTTTAAACAACAAAACAGGTGCGACCGTTTCATTGTTTTCATAACTGCCAAACAAACACACAATGTATGGAAACGTACAATAGTCATTATTGTTTTGCTATTGAAAATTCTGGAAGTATTTTGACATTATGACGTAATCGCAGTAAATTCTGAACGTAGCCTTCTGGGTCGCATAGTCGAAAGTCGACGTAAAATTAACTGTTTTACCAACATGATATCTGCTTAGACAATGTCTAGTTGCGACTTAAAGGCGGGTCGGTTTATAATGGGATAAAACAGATGATTTTGGCTTCAATTGTTCGTGTTTTGTATTGGGCGGTAATATTATAACAAGGCCCTTTAGTTAGGATACCCAATGAATGCCTTTTCCCCGTGAAACAATGAAGCGTCGGCCAATACAAACACCACTGTAGCCTGAGGCGCTCAGGGCCGCCCAACAAAGGGTCTACATAGCACTACTAGGTGTTAACTTGTATTCTACACACTCATGTCGTTTCATGCCTTGTAAAAACACGCGTACTGCTGTAACGTTTCGGTTTAAATTGAATTACTCATGGCTGGAGTAGGACTTTGCGACGTAGCCTCGCAGGTGGGGTACTAGTACGTGTTATTCTTGCAAGAGACTACTGTACCAACACCGTAAAGATGTAGTACAGAAACATCCTTACGTCGCTGATCGGCCGTACATTCTATAGGATTGTAACGGCTCAGTGCAACAGCACAATAGCGAGATAAAGATAGCTTACACAGACTGTATTCTAGCGCGGAAGAAATAACTTAATGTTTGTCCATTCGCATTTTGCGGAGCTTTCGAATAATTGCAGTTCGATCCGACTGCGAAAACAAACGCACAGCAATTTCGCGAGATTACTATTGTGACGTAACAATGCGGGTGTCGATTATCTTTACGTACAATTCACTACAATTGCTAGTTTCGCTCGAAAACAAACAAATTCGTTGCTAACTTTTGAACCAGAGAACTAATTTTCAGCCGTTATTGCTACAAGGAATAACGTAATATTAATAATACACTGAAGAACTCTCGTAAAATGAACGCTTTTCACCAAAAGAGATATCCCTCGCGAAGTTACATACGTGGTAACTCGTAAACGGACACGAGGTGTGTGTAACAGAACACCCGTGTTATAACAACTGTCATTGCCCAACCACGCGAATATAAAAATGTTACACTCATTCATATTTCTAATGTTACAAATCAAATTAAAGCAACTTACAGTGGGTTCGCTGAGTTCCAATAAATCGGTTCCCGTGTTTTTCCTTCCACGGTGACGCTCTCCGGCCCCCAAATAACGATACTTAGAGCCGCAACAAATATGGTTAATTTGTCCATCTTAACTGTGGTCATTCTCTCCAGGTGCTGTGGTGTGAATATTAGTTTAACTCGCAAGTGGTACGAGCTAATCAATAGCTTCGCTTATAATCCGAATGTTTTTGAAGATATGTATCCTCCTACTGTATTCCAACAATGGATCTAGCTGCAAAACTAAGAACTTATTGATTAATCCGGTCACTGAAAACCTTGGCATGCTAAATAAAGAGCGCGTGTAATAAGCGAAACCAATCGGCTAACAGCCCGACGCGACTAACGGTCTCTGCGGGCCTTGGAGCGCGTCTGGCCCGCGGAGACAGGCGAAACGACCACAGTTTCTTGACGATTACAGGCTCGTATTTCGATCAATGATTTAGATTCGTAAAGAGCAACATCATTGATTTTCAAAAACTGTCGTCGACCCGACCACCGAGCTATGCATTAGCGGATTAAAATAGAAGGAAAATACGAAAGGTGCGAGCTGAATATATCCATGTTATCGACCGCATCCTTGCACTTGAACGGTGGTATAAGCCCAAATACAAGCAATGTTGTCTCAATCGAAAAGAAATCAAATTTTCATCTTCAACCAACCGAGTGGTAGTCTGTTTACGCAAATTTCTGACGACTTTCGACTTTTCTAAGTTTCTGATACTTCTGAGTACAACTTTCCAAATACTTTACTAAATCTTGATCTACTGTTCCAATAACTACATTAATAAAACGCATACATCATCCCTGTCGTACACATCAGCTTCTACATATGTGTCACCACCTTTCGAAATCGAGCAACGCAACACCAACTGCCTGCAAGTTTTCAATCATGAGTGGCAACTCTACTTTTCCCATCCACAAGTCTCGCGCCCGCCGCCTTCTTCTTATACCAGCAAGGCGCCTGGAGCGTCTTGGTCGTAATCAGCGCTCTACTGTAACTGGATAATACGCCAAGAAGACAAAAGCTGTTCAATAGCGCCCTCTGTGACAACAGTAGCCACTCTTACGCCTTCTGTGTGATTGTTATGATAAGGACACGCTACAGTGACAATCCAGAAGAATAGAATTAATTGTACCATTGCAACAATCGACTTATCGTAATCTGAATCAAACATCGACCTATGATTCGACATTGAGTTAAAAGCGTATCAATAGTACACCGCTAAAAAGTCTGTATGCTCTTAAAAACGCAGTTCGTAACGACTGCCACATTGCTGGTAATTCTTATTGACGCATACACATATATTGCTTTAAGCTAAATGCCCCGCTATCTCTTGAAGGTTTGGATTTAGCATCATATTATTTGATAATTTCCGTCGGTGGTTTATAGCTGCAGTGTGTTATGTTCGTTGTTTTTAACTCATACGTTCTTTGTAAGCAATATTATTTTTATTCTACGATATTTTTGCTACTATATAGCAACTTTACAACATATAACACCTTTTCTGTATGATTGAACCTGCGAAATCTGTATGCGTAACTAAACTAAACTTAGCAACTAGTAACACAAGGTGTATAAAACAGAACACCCATATTATAACGACTGTTGTTGCCTGCCGTGGGCGGATAAATAAGATTCACCCATTTGACTGTTGTGAACGCCAATTGTAAATGCAATAAAGTACGAAAATAAAACGAAAGGTAAATGTAAAGCGAAACTGGTGCAACTATCCAACATTATAGTCATAGTTATCCATTAAGTTACATATTTGGTAACTCGTAAGATGGCACGAGCTACATGAAACAGAACACCCATGTTACAACGACCGTCATTTTTCGGCCACACGAGGTTAAATCAAGTTACATTCATTCATTTAGAATATTAATCAATATATTTCAGCAGTGTGTTTGTATAAGTACAACAAGTCTTGGTGGGCTTTTGATACCGAAGTCTGCAAAATAAGAGTCTTATATTAAATAAATATTTTCCTATGGCGTCTTATCAACATTTTATGTATTTAATATTCATATCTAACTAGACACACACTTTCCCGGACTGGCTTATCTGTATCCCTGGAAACTGACTGGAAGATATACACGTGACGTTGGGACTGTACAGACGAACCAACTATCGAGCATTAATGAATAAATGAATGAATGAAACTTTATTTAACTTCACATATGACGCGGCAATGACAGAATTTATAACCCGGGTGTTCTGTTTTATACACTTCGTGCTTGCGTATGAGTTACCACATATGTAGCTTTGTGGGTGATTGTTTTCGATGAGTATTTTCCCTTTTTAAAAACTACAATAGTGAAACCACACTAGTGGTGTGTTTTTTGAAGCAAAATATACACTCTGATATGAAATGCCTGTACAGGAAGTGTTATATTGTTTACTTTTGTATATACACGCTAATATACCAGAGTACATAGACTACATGAACCGAAAAAGAACAGTAAACAATAGTAGAACAATAAAATTAGGGGAAAATGGGCCAAATCTGGTCCAAACCTCAGGCCCCATGATGTGCCACGCTATATAAGCCCTCACCCACGTAGAATAAAAATAGTCTGGGAATTATAGAAAATATATAAAAATCGACTAGACACGTCGTAATAGCACAGGAAGTATTTGGCAACATGGGAAAATATTGATGTGTTATTTCAGGTCGAAAACGTTTCGAAACGGGGGATAAACGACATTTTAACGAGAATTCCAACTCAATAAAAATTTACGATAGCTTTCCCATTTATTAGCTTAACCTACAGAATGGTAGTTACAGTGAATGACTTGGTAACTGGGCGCTCGGTAGCAATAACTCTTTAGTAAGTAAATATTGCTGTGATAGAAATAGAACAAAGGTTTGATTTCGTTTATTCCAAGTTGATAAACAACTAGTCGGCCCCGTTTTGTCAAAGAACGTTGTTACTCATTTCTTAAACAAACGTTGTATACTACAGTTGGGAGTATTTCGGGGTTCTGAATAAACGTTGTATAATTATACTGCGGGGCAAGTTGGTATACCGTTAGCACGACGTACTATTCCATATTTCCTGCTGGTCGTATTTTAACAATTAAAACTCTTTTAGTTGTGAGAATACAGTTATATAATTCTGTAAATATTCTGAGTTTACTACCAAATAGGACGATAAAAGAGAATGAAAACATGGACTATCTTACCCCAACCTATAATACTCGCAACATGTTAACGAGACAGTTTACCAAACGCTTGAAAGTGCGCCTAATAAAACTGCAACAACATCAGTCGGCCGCCAGTGTACAAACAAAAACATTCTGTTATCTCTCTGGTATTTTAACCGTCCCGCCGATGAGTATTTCAGTACACATACAACACCAGCCGTGGTTGCCAATGATTAACAAGCATTGGTGGGGCGGATGGGTTCGTTACTTCCCGCTACGAGAATTTACGTTGTGAGAATTAATCTGTATGCCCCCTAATCAGTTGCTGACATGACTGACATACAAACGACAAACCGATGCCGTTAAAATACACATAACGGGTGCGCACGACCAATTGTGGGTCACATTGGCAACAAATGACTTTCTGATATACGGGCGAATGACTTTAAAATAGGCGATAATGTATCAGTAAATGTGTTTACATGTATTAGCCGTTACGTGTGTTGAATTTAAGGTTTCTTTCCTAGAAGTACAGTATATGTTGAGGTAAGATGGTCTTTATATTTTTATGCAGATAAAGCGGCATTTCAAATTAAAGATGACACAGTTGCAACATTACCTAAGTAGTGTATCACCACATATAAACAATTCAACATTTTAAAAAAAATAGCTCCTCAAGTTTATAAACCCATTTTCAAAGACTACAAGTGTTTTACACACTGAAACATTGTATGTGCTAGGTTTGTATCTAAGAAGATTAATCTACTAACAGCTGCCAAGAGATGAGAGCCACGTTATATATACGCAGTGATGAGAAATATATACCTCTCTCTAGATAAGCCCCGCTTGGTTATAAGGCTTGATCATTGCAAAGGTCACACCAACCTTTTAAGCTGGGAGCTGTTTAGAACTTTGCTGAAAACTTGTAAACATGTTTTAAACGTAAAACAATTCATTATTTTTGACTGTCACACTAAAAAACAGCATTTTTAAAATATAGATTATGGTAAGACTGAACATGTTTTCATTCTCTTTTATCATTTCATTTGGAAGTAAACAAAGAAGTTTACAGAATTATATAAAGTATCTTCACAACTCTAAAATATTGGGAATTGTAATTGGTAGAAACCGATTAAAAATATGGGGATATTATGTGCTAACGGTATATTCATCATTACCCCAATGCAGAATACATAAATCGTTTTTACATCTTTGAACATGCGATAGCGAAATATACCTTTAGCATTGGCATAATGCTCGTATTGTGCATATAGAATTTGGTGTATATAGCTTCCACCCTAAATCAAAGGAATATATATCCTATACAGCACTTATACTATACAGCACATAATATAAGTCCCCTAACCGATATCTCAATAAACATGTGACCGCCAATACTTTGTCCCCTGTACAGCCTTCCACGTTAGAAGCCACGAGCAGATAAGCAGCACGCATAGAAGTAGAAGCTTCAGCTGTAAAAACATGGCTGGTATTTTGAATTCAACTGTTATTGACGGCAACGGAATTTCGTAATATAGATTTCTGACTCCACTGTTTGCAGAACGAAGTATATTGGGTTTGGGTAAGGAGTTTGTTTTTATTTTTATCGTCCCATTTGGTAAAAAACAAAGAATATTTAAAGAATGATATAGGTACCCGTATCCTCACGACTCAAAAAGAGCGTTGTTAATTGATAAAAACACGATAAGGAATCGTATATATGATATTATGTTCTAACGGTATCCATCATACACAGACCAACAGTTCGGTGAAAAAACATAGATTTTTGGATTCGTTTTAATACGAAAAAAACACACTAATATTTTAAACAAAATTCACTTCTATTTAATTGTTTACACATATGTCTTTTATGCAATTATGTTTATATTAAAATTTCATTGATTTATTCACTTCTAGTTGATTAGCTTTAAAAAGATCTAAAATAAATTACAAAAGAAATCTCAATAAGGTCGTAAAACGCTTGAATTTAGTTTGCTATGAATCACCTTGTACCTACCGACAACGGTGCGGTCGACGCTTCAAAGCAACCGATTCGATCTTAATTCTCTTTCAAGATTGTCACCTATTCTACAATAGCTCTCGAAACAATCTAAGACAAAGGGAGACGCTGCAATCTGCATTCTAAAGAAGGGCAATAAAATTTTGTATCTGGTGCCAGACGCAAATTTAAAAACGGCACCTTGCAGAAGTATTTATATACGAACCTTGTAGGGGTAATTTTAATTCCATTTACATTTAATTGAAACATCTTGTAAAATTGTTTAAAAGGAATACGAGGGGTTGTTAACAAAGAAACTACTACAGCCACATAACTTATATATAATGTAGAATCTAAAATCAAAATGGCTGAATATATTGCCGAACACTCTTTTGGTTCATGTTTAAGTTCTCTATAAACGAAGAAAGATTACAAAATTGTAAAACCGTATCCTCATAATTTCAAAAGAGCGTTGTTAATTGTCAAAAACACGATTAGGAAATGTGAATATTATGTGCTAACGATATTCATCTTACCCTGCAGTACTATAAAAAATGTTCTTATACAATACTTTCAAAGGCTCGTTAAATGCCGGCGTTTGTATTATATTATTTATAAAACCTGTTATAGGACTTGTCTTAACTTTTATATAAGAGTAAGGAGATAACAACATGATATTTCAATATCGTGGGAACTGTTATCTCTTGGCGGAATATACACCGTTTATGTAAAGGTGTTGCGTGTTAAACATAGTTTAAATTTAAGGGTAGATTAGTTGCTTAAATATATATCAGTGTAATATTCAATGCAGTGCCAATAAAGTTGAAAACGATCATAAGTTTTAACCAGCAAACTCACCCAAAGAGTAAAATTTAAATACAATTTATACCGCGGAAAATCTTCATGTTCGCATTTTTCGGTCGGTTTTAAAACTCGTGCCAATAATCTTACCGTTTTATAAACCGACACATTTCAAACATTGATTGATGGCTTTAGTCATTATGGGAAGTTTAGCTTTTCTCTGCGGGCTCTAGAACCGCGTATATTTATTATGATGTTGCCCGTCCCATGGCTTTAGTAGTTGAGTAGTTTTAAGCCCTAGTGAAATCGGAACTATAAACCAAAGCGGGGATTTCACATTTAACCTTTACATTTCCCCCTTGAACCATTACATAACCTAACGATGGGCCAAAATAAATTAGAGCCAAAATTCAATGAAAAACCCAAACGAAATGACAGCCCAATGTTGTGATATCGCTAAGACGACGCCGCTAAATTTAACCTGTACGGCAAAGAGTTCTAGTTAAATTAAAGATGTGAAAACATTGCTTGTAGTTTAGGTCAATTGTAATCTTGCTAATCTGATTCAAACCATCACATTTCAACGGACGGTTGTCATCAGAACGATGTTTTTGACCAGTCTTTCCGAATGTTTTAGTCAGTGTTTCCGTACTTTTAACCACAAACTATATCTATAACCCGCAACGCATTTTTCCTAAGTTTAAGTCATATCGATAAATCACATTTGTAAATTGTATAACCGCATCATTACGCATCTAAAAAAGCGTTGTTAATTGTTAAAAACGCGATTAGGAAATATAGGATACTATGTGCTGAAGGTACCTATCTTACCCCACAGTACTTTATTTCAGTTATTTCCTACCTCATGGCGCAACGACAACCCCAGCAGGCTTTAATGTAGAAACCATAACAATAGCAGCGTTTACTGCAACGAGTTTTAATTCCTGCGCAGTCACAGGTGCCGAGTTTGTACAGGGTGCTGTAGGCAGTTGTTTAATCTCATCAAAGCAGTAATCCTACTGCCGGTGTTTCAATAAGTCACTTAGATGTAGGACCTACAATTCAGGTGGCCAACTGGGTTAAGTAATTAAGAGTAAATCTTGTTAAACAAGAAAACGATTGACTTAGTTCACAGCACTCGTATAGGTCGTGTGGTGTTGTTATAATATAACACATGTCTAAAAACGAAACCGGTGTTTCGGTGACGTCACAGATAAAACTTATGTCACAAAATGTATGGTAGGGTGGGGAAAGACGGGTCACTATTTTATTCTAGTTTCTCGTCCCTTTCGGTAGTACAAAGAAAACTAAAACAGCTATAAACCTGCATCCTCACGACTCACATAAACTATTGGTAATTGTTTAAAACACGACCAGGATATTTGGATATTATGTGCTAAGCGTATCCCATCTTCTCCCACCCTAATATTCCAATAAATCTGTTTTTGTTTAACTGACATCGGGCCTATTGCGCGGGTGTGCGTGAGAATATTCTATATTTACTACCGAATGCGACTATAAAAGAAAATAAAAACAGACTTCAACACAGGCTTATACAACTTGTGGTGGTTCTGGTGTTCTCATAACAATCAATAAGTTGAGAACTAACTTGATTAAAAAGACTCAAAATCTTCAAAATTGAAACAGTTTGTATGAAGGCCACTCGCTATGAGAAATGTTGCTAAAACAGCTTATGGAACTTGCATGCAAATTGATACACAAAGATTATTCAGCTTGTATATCCATCGACTACCTGTTTATTGCTCCTTTAAATGTAAATCAGCGGCAATTAACTTATATTCTGTATTTGCACTGAATATTGTATAGGCGCAGCAAAGAAACGATCGAATTGTACATTTAATTCTTGCCTGTTTTTTTGTGCCGTTTTAAATAAACGAATCAAAAGTCTTATGTATTTTATTGAATGCTGTAACAAAGATTAGATTATTTAAAACAAGGAAAATTAGCAGCAAAACGAAAGTCGGTATAAAACATATTCTGGAAATTATGACACGGGTAAAAGTAATTACATAAAAGCGTGGATACAAAACCCAAAATGTAGCGAAGACTCAAACTAACTGTATCGACGTTAATGCCATTAATTTGACATTGATTGATGAGTGGGCGATACTGTTTATTACTATTTATACCTAGAGGGCGACTAATTCCCATACAAACATGAGCCACGGATTTCCAAGCATACAACGTGGTGTGTTCGTTTAATTAGTTGGCTTGCTTCGTGACATAAAAAGTTAAATGCAAGTATAACTTGTACAGTGCAAAATTTGGGAAACAGGCTTACACAGAAGTAAAAACTGTAAATTTAAACTGTAAAGGTCGTGAAATGTTGCCAAATAGCTATATATGATACCCGTATATCTTCTGTGTCGAAATAATTTATCAGGTTGGGGTAATATGCTCCATGTTTTCATCTTATTGCATCGTTTTGTTCGGTAATAAACAAAGAATATTTATAAAAATATATAACCGTATCCTTAGCATCTCATGATCCTAAAAGGGCGATGTTAAATGTTCAAAAGATGCACTTTTCGTTTACGACATTTGGCATAATTTCACTTTTTATCGATTCGCAGCGCTTCAGCGCCATCTTCTGGCTAAAAGCCAGGAGATTTAAGCCATTGAATTTAGCTGTCAGGTGACAAAGGTCAAAGGATCGGGTCATGCGACAGTTAATAAAATACGCTTGGAATGTAACCTGTATGAGACTTTTGATTTGGGCCAGAAATTGAGAATTACTATGTGGCATTGCACAAAAATGTAGCCTATAAGGTTTATTTCTTAAAAGTTTGTGATACACGTCAGATGCAGTACACTTCAAAGCGTTTCCAAATCAGGACAACGTAGAAAAAAGTGTAGAAAAAAAGTGTTTAGAAAAAAGTAAGCAAAAACACCTAAACTTATAGTAAAGTATAGAACGGCAAAGCATTTACTTTAAACTAAGTTTATTGTTTCAATAAAGTTATACCACTTATGGCGGGCTTTTAATTAAAGGATCCAATAACTCTGATAAATTTATTTAGCAACAACTTATTGAGTATTGTGCTAATTGGAAGAAAACGTAAATATTTAAAAAGAGGTGTACGAAACAGAACACACGTGTTATAACGACTTTCGTTCCCGCCTTATTGAGTATTGTGCTAATTGGAAAAAAGCGTAAATGTTTAAAAAGAGGTGTACGAAACAGAACACACGTGTTATAACGACTTTAGTTCCCGCCTTATTGAGTATTGTGCTAATTGGAAAAAAGCGTAAAAAATTAAAAAGAGATGTACGAAACAGAACACACGTGTTATAACGACTTTCGTTCCCGCCTTATTGAGTCGTTGTCTAAATGTCTTCAACCATAGCCGACTAACTTCAGCACAAAAGCTACATTCCCAAATATTTCAATTCAGTTTCAAAGAATAACACGGTACGGTACTTTCCACGCGTTTTGGTTGTTTTTTGGTAAACATTCAGCCAAGGTAGAACGATAAATAGCGCTAGCTTTTATAACCGGTCAATTCTGGAAGGGTTTCTTTACTGCTATTCAACTCGGTATGCAGTTTTCGTTCGCCCTTTTTCGTTTACTTTTATTGTCTGTTCGCTTTAATACCCAAATCGTTAGCTTTTATAATCGATAACTTGTGTGTGTAAGGCTAGCATATAATGTCGTTTTGTGTTAAAACTGTATGGCCGTAGCTCTAATAAGGTGTGTACCTAAATTGTGTACGTATTTATCTTGGGTTATCTTATCTTGTCGTTTTGCGTTCAAATTCTATGGTGTTAACTTAAATAAACGGTAAATTGTGTACGTGTTTTATTTAATGCTGACTTATAATGTTATTTTTCACAATATTCTATATTCGTTAATGCAGTGATAAACGAATCAGAATTCATCAGAATTCTGATTCGTTCAGAATTTAGATTTAGGCCTATAATGTTTTTCAAATCCATTTCTATTATATCTATGGTGACAACGTAAACTGTTGAGAAAATCAATTGCTCTAAAGTTAGATGTAAATTGAAACTATTGTTTTGTTTTGTTCGTTTTAAAACTTTTAACGATCTAAATTTGAACTGGCTACAGATTTTAGCTTGTGTATATGGTTATACGACGCTAAAGATACGGCAGGGTAAGTAAGGTTACCATAGTAGCTGGCATAGCATAATCACGATTTCAAGGAAATATGTTTACGCTACATCAAAGTCCGTATATAAGGATGTTTACCAAATAGGTTCCGCTTTTAGTTAAAACAGGTTATTTCCAGCTAGACCTATAGTGAAGAAAGAAACAACCACGATGCCTCTGCTGTACTGTACACCATAAGTAGTTGAGTAACATTGAACAAGTTCTCAATAAAAGACAGAAAGGGATACAAAGGCAGCCCTGAATATTTAAAGGTATAAGTTAGCTTAGGAATTTTATAGTAAAACGTATATGGCATAAACTTTATGAATAAGACACTAATGACGCTAGAAGATGTTGACAAAATTAGTGTTCGTTACTTTAAAGTTACTACTTTAACATGTGTAAATTTACAGGAGACTTTCGTATAAAAAATTAGATTAAGACACCATACGATAATATAAAAACACACGTGATCGTTATGATATGGAAGTATCATGACATACAGATTCCAACTTAAGAAGCCGGTGTTTAAGGTTCACCGCAAGGCTAATGGATTATGCAAAAACTTGATCATTTGTTTAAGTGGTTCTCATTTTCTTGGACGTACGAAATACCAAATAATTGGACTGGTAGTTATATTTAGCGCATTGCTGTTGGGAATCACTACACTTATTGATATCATTATATTGGATGGAATGATGAAGTACGTATACAAACTTAACCATTTTATACTTCCAGTGTTTATTGTTTGTTTTTACACAGCAAACAAAAGTACTAAGTTTGTATTTCATTTCAGTTTTATTCAATCGAAATCAATTTTAATAAACCTTTGTCAAAAATAAATAACATGTGATGTGTGTATTGCCACATCATGCGTGTTCAACAGGTAATATTGTCACTTTATTTACCAACAAGTCGACCGGTCCGCAAGCTAAAAAGGTTGAGAAACGCTGTGCTACATGGTTCAATAGCATATTCTATACAGAACGCAAAACGCCTGCTTTCAAACAAACGAAATCAAACTGATCTAGACCACTAGACCCATTCTGTTTTATTTGCTTATACCTTTAAAAGACATATTTTATTTTCAGCTTTGCAGTTAAACGCCACCCCCATGTCTGTGAGAAAGCTCATTTCTTCACACAGCAATTCAACGCCCAGCAAAAGATGATTAGTGACGAGATACAATTGCAAAACTTGCTGCTAAGTTCAAGCCACTCCGTCACTGACCATGCTAGGCAGAAAATCCATCCAATCACTCAACAAATTCTGGAGTCTGGGAGCCATATATGCCCCTTGATATCTGGTACACTAGGTATGTAATGGGGTCTAATGGGTGACTTGCCTTAGGACTTTCTCATGTAAAATAGAAATGTAACACTTATTACTCTTACTACTATGCTTGTTCTTTTTACTTTTCTTACTCTATGTAACACTAAGGTAATAGGCTAATCCTGGCCTAAAACAAATCATACTGATAACATGTCATGTACAATACACTTAGTGAAAACTGATCCAACTGAATTGTCACTAAATAAGTTGTAGCACCTAGAGTGTCGAAGGTTTGGGCTAAAAGGAATTATTCATATGATCTTTAATTATTTTTAATCTTACCCAGTCCTTTTATACATGTGTTGCAGTTGGTCCATTAAAAGTTAATGAAGACTTAACCACGCTTGATGAAGATCTTAAAATTCTTGAATCTGAGTTCAAAGCAAGAACTTCTGTTCATTCTAATTTAGCTCATCGGGTTAAGAAAAGTCTGGAAGTAAAGGATGAAAAATTGATCACTGTGAACACTGTAAGCATCTGTATGATCAAAAAGTGTATAATAAACAACGTATGGTACGGTGGGGGAAGATGAGACACCTTTAGCACATAATTTCCAAATATCCTAATGGTGTTTAATAATAAGGGTCTATGGCAGTCGTAAGAATACGGTTCAAAAATTTTGACTGTTCTTTGTTTACTACCAAATGGGTGAAAAAATAGAATAAAAAAGTGTGAAGATAAATTTTGAAGAAAGCAACAACTTATCAATCCTAAGGATTCAATATTTAAACTAAGTAGGCATAAAGTAAAATTTTAACATGTTGATTTATCAAACAATATATAATAGCTTATATCTGCAAACAAAACTACTGCCATACTATTTTAAGATGACATGAAATGCAAATAATAATTATTTGATCTTTTGTACTCACAGATAGAAGAGCTTCAGAAAGCCCAAGTAAATTACACAAATGCATATTTCCCTCTTTCCAATGTGGAGCCTCCAGTAGGAGTTGTTACACCAGGCAACTGCTACCCACACAGACGGACTGCGATTGTTATACCGTACAGAAATCGTAGCGAGCATTTAAAAGTTTTTCTACGCCATTTGCATCCAATATTACTGCGACAGGACATTGAATACGGAATATACGTAATTAATCAGGTGGAAAGTTTATTATAATATTAACTGTCACCTGTAATAAGAAACTTAATCTGTTAGTCAACCAAAATTTACTTTAATGGTAAAGGTACACTACAGACGATACAGTTTTAAGCCACACATTTTCTAAAAGTATGGTTCGCGTTGGCGACGAATATATATATACTAGTATATTAGTCTATTAGAGTGAGAGTCTATTACCATTCTTTATAAAAAGCTTAACCAACCACTGCAATCACACAATGCAATACATGAATTTCTAAATTAACAGTACATAACAGAACCTGAATGAATAGATATTTTTCTAAGATGGAAAAAACACGAAGCAAAAACCAAGGATATGTCTGATAAGCTACTTTTAATTTCAGGTTGGAAATGGGAAATTCAACCGAGCAAAGCTACTTAATGTTGGCTTTAGTGAAGCATTGCAGCATTACAATAAATATGATTGCGTCATATTTCATGATGTTGATTTACTACCAGAGGATGACAGGAACATCTACACATGCAGTTCCCAGCCCAAACATATGTCCATCGCTGTTAATATATTTGACTACAAGTGAGTATCATGCAATATGGTAATGTTGTTCTAATTTTTGTGGGTAAGGTCCCTTGTTTATTTATTTTTGTACCCTTTTTATTTTTTAACCTCTTTTTTATAACTAACATGGTGTTATATCTTCAAGGTTACCATATAATGATATCTTCGGAGGCGTGACGGCACTTACACCAGCACAGTTTCAGTTGGTTAATGGATATTCCAACGAGTATTGGGGTTGGGGAGGAGAAGATGATGATATGTACAAGAGGTAGGAGGGATGGTGTAACTTGTTTATACCCGATTGAGTGTAATAAAAGACATTATCAAACAGCAGTAAGCAAATAAATGCTGGAGCCTGTTACAACACAGGTGTTCTGTTACACCTCGTGTCCACTGACTGGTTACAAATTCTATGCATGTAACTTTGTGGCAAACAAGATAACTTGATATATAGTACATTCATTTCAAATTATACGTTAAAGAGGTAGCGTCACACTTAAAATACATGTGCTATCGTATAGGTTCCAATTCCTATAAAGTTACCAAGTTGAACTGCAAATATAAATCTTACACTTTCTCTTTTCAGAATCAGGTATAACTGCATGTCAATATTACGAATATCTGAAGAGCATGCAAGGTATTTGATGGTGAGACACCATAAGGATAAAGGAAATGAAATAATGCCTGAAAGGTAAGGCCACAGTTACTACTATACACCATATAGGTTTTTGTGCATGGCTATGGTTTTAGAGAGCAACAGATAAAATAATAACATATTTGAATTTTTTGTATACTGAATTATTGTGACAAATTACAACAATCTGTAGTATTTACATTAACATTAGTAACAATTTATTTTCACAATTAACTTTATTATGAAAAATACATGAAATGTCATGGCCATTGTAGAAGTCTGCAATTTTTATATTCTAATTTAATTTTGAACATTTCATTTCAGATTCACGCTATTAAAGGCATCATTAAACAGACAGCCCTACGACGGGTTAAAGTCGCTAAATTACACAGTCCATAATCGTATGTTTGGTGTTTTGTACAACAATATCAGTGTTTCTATCGGAGAACCTTTGGTCAAAACCATGACACAAGAGGAACAGGTAATATAACAGGCACTTATTGTTTGTAATGTGCATTGAATTCCTAATCTAGTGTTATGAAAACAAAAAATTGCATCATAAAAAAAGTCACAGTGAACTGTATTCCGTAAAAGATATATATTTTGCCTAAAATGATATTGTAAGTTAAATCTTAAGTTATAGAAATACATCCAAATGAGTTGTACAGAACATACAGGTATAAAAACTGTTTTTACACAATGGTATACTTTGTGTCAGCTGCATATATTTGAAAATAGTACAGCAAACTATAGGTTTAAAACTTTTTCCTAATTCTGCAGGCTGTTCATTTTGGAATTGGCATTGTCGGAATCTTTATAATCTACATTTTACTGTTTAAACGAACCTGTTCTTGAAAATTCGTCAAACATTTAATTTCAATCATGCCAAACTTGGTCTAAGGTTTTACCTTGTAGTCTAGAAATATTTCTACCTCCAGGTTGCCATGCAAATTTTTTCGCCAAGCATACTGTCTATACAAATGCAACACCATGTTTATTAGAATGCGATACATTAGTTTTATCTTCAACTATGTGTCGAAACAACTGGTGCGTTATTTAAATTTTTCCAAGGAGTTGCATTCTAAGATAAATAATTATAACTTTGGTAAAAATGTCTCCAAGAGTCTGTAGTGGGGGGTTGTAGGCTAGCAAGCATTTCTAAATGCATCACAGCAGAAAAGTTAAGAACCAATGACATACATGCAAATTGTAGCAGCTTCACACATAGAATTGTCCATAGATATAATATTACCAATTACAACTGGATATTTTTAGTGATAATATTTTAATAAGAATTAATCTTGAATGTTCCTGTGCAATAATGCAGTTAAACCATTTATACCCCACTGTTTTCTTATTGATTTGTGTCTCCCTAGAACTAACTATGTAGTAAAATACCCAGCGAAATATTGCTTAAAACAACGCCATAATACTGTTCTTTATTGTGTCAACTAATCTAACATGAATTTTTTTCGTGATTTTGGCGGTAATTCTAACTAAATAATACGTTTTTTGTTATTATCAATTTATCATGTGCCTTACACAATTTGCCATATATATATATCTACGAAATCATTGTGCATGAAATGTAACACAATATTGTTGTTAAATTTGGTTCTACCAGCTTAACAAAATAACTATCTGATTTATTTTTAATCCACCTGTTTCTGGTGTTTATAGCCAGCTTAATATGTACTGTGGAGTGTATGTGAACATTACAAATAGATAAGAAAGTAAGGCTTTTGTTCAGTATACCTTCGTGTTACACTGACTGCAATTGAAAATGTTGACTTACCCAATTATGTTCTGTAGGAATCTGTTGTGTTTCTTTTGCACCATGTTTCCATAAGTGTGTAGCTGATTAGCTGTATCATTAAAACACAGAATCTTTTCCAGTTTTCTCTAAAAACGAATATATATATATATTTTTGTATGTAATTTAGAGCAAGAGATTAAAATGCTGCGAAAAATGATATTTAATTACAGAATTATAGAACCAGAACCTACAAAATGTGTAATTTTGATTTAGGAGAATAAACAAACTTTTTTCACATTGCATGTCATTTATTGAATAACTTTTAAGCAGGGCTTTTTACTGTTACTGTAAGATTCTATCATTTTATTGTCTGCTTGATGCAGTTTAGAATTGTGGTTCAAAAACACCCAGATCTTAATTTACATTAAACATTATTTAAATTGATTGCAATCCAACTTTAAAACATTAAACTATATTGTAGTAAACTTATTTTTATCGAGCTTCTGGAACACTATTACACCGGGTTCCAGCTGAAACGCAACGATGTTTACTAGAGTTTTATCACAAGGGCAATCACAAACAAATTCGCTGCACCAAGTAGAACTTAGAACAGCACTTATAGATACGAGCTTTAGCCTTTAAGTGAATGATACACTGTCCATATTGTCAAACATTATTGGATTGGAAAAATAAAAAGATTTCACATTCAATTATAACGATTGCTTTTCCTTTACCTGTATAACATTCTTTATTTTGACAATAAAATAAATAAAAAGCTAGTAGTTTTTAAAAAAAGGTTAAAATAAGAAAATTCATAAAATATTTGGCTAAAACTTTACTGAGTTGTTTATCTGCATAAACTACCTACAAAATACAACTATTATTATTATTATTATAAAGTAACCTATTTTTCCCCAATTCTGAAACGTCGAGGTAACGTTTGAATTTGGTAGTTCCCGCCATTTTCGAACTGCATTGTGGGTAGTTGTCTTTTATAAAGGTCACGGGGACAAATAAA
This sequence comes from Ciona robusta, assembly GCF_009617815.1. Taxonomy (NCBI): domain Eukaryota; kingdom Metazoa; phylum Chordata; class Ascidiacea; order Phlebobranchia; family Cionidae; genus Ciona; species Ciona robusta. The sequence continues at coordinate 2,024,906 of NC_143235.1, forward strand.
ATTTATGTATATCAATATTTAAAATAAATGTATACATTGTTAATGCGGTGCTGCACTACATACCATTCTTCCTATTAATATAAACTTGTTGGATATGCCCAAAGCATGATTACTAAAATATCAAACTAAAATAACTATTCTAACTCTTAAAGATTCGCTTTATTAGTGCAATACATTTATATACAAACACCATTAAATCTGCACACAGTAAATAACAAGCACCATGTAACATGTACCAGGTAAAAAGGGACACTAATAAATTCATAATCTGTCACACAAACACAAGACGATACAATAACTTGAAAAACAATTTACCCCCAAAACCCAAGATCTTGCATGCTGAACAGTCATAACATGGTGTTTGACAGTTTGAGCATGGCTACGTATGATCGAGATTCGTAAAGCATAAATCACAGGGAAGCAATATTGTGTGAAATAAATAACAATCTTTTTGAAAACATCTTTATTCTGGTGGAATAGATTTCTGGACCTGTTTGAAAATTCGGTTAACCAAGTTTTGTGTTATTATTTATTGTTGTGTGGCAACGACGGTCGTTATAACACAGGTGATCTATTTCATATACCTCGTACCCCCTTACAAGTTACCACATAAACATAACTTTGTAGGTTATTTTATTTTCGTAGGGCTTCTGATTTTGCCAACTATAAGCGACCACTGGGTTGCATTAGATGATGTTAAGCATATTGTACAAGGACACATATATACACACTAACACCTACAATAGCGAAAGGAAGCCTAGAGGGGAGTGTTCTATTCCCTATATAGGTAGTGTTTAACATATACATAAGACAGTTGTTTGGTTTTGTAAACCTTGCCTACAAAACCAATTCACCCAAGCTTACTTACCTCATATTCTGGGGGTGGTGATTCCTGTCCATCCTGCAAAAAAAAAAAGTTAATAAGAAGTTTTAAAATTGTTAATAAGTTTGCAGATAATCTATTTTATGTTGGTAGAGTCTACTTCACATTTGTGGTTAGGCCTACAGCGCAGCACGCCATGGGACCTAACATTTAAACCAGAGTTGGCCTATTATCCCAATATCCAGGGTGCTGCAACATTTTCCAAGTGATTTCTAAGTGCCTTGCCCAAGAACACTACCACTTTATAACACCAGTATTATTATATTAAATCTGGTATCTAACCCAGACAAACTATTAATCTAATATAGATGGCTCTTATGGTGAATGATTCTGATACAAATTGAATTCGTTCTTCATGTTATTCATTGAAGGAAGACTTACCTCAATTTGAACATTAGAAACAGGTTGAGCAGTGGCAGTAGCACTTGGGGGAACATTTGTACTTACTGGCATGTAAGAATAAGCAGGCATTTGCCCTGGAGCTTGTACGTAATACTGTACTGGATAAACTGGAAAATATTGTAAAATAGAATAGTTTAGAAACAATAGGCTAAGTAGTAAGTAGATACAGCACTAAAATTACAAATATTGAACCTTGGTAGCGACTGTTGTTTTGCTGTTAAACACTATCCTATCCAGATGGGTGATGTTAATTAAATAAGACCTTTTTTGTTGCAATTGATAGATAATTATGTTATGTTGCTTTAAGATTTTTGAGAATTAAATTGTTTTTTTGAGAACCACATTTCCATTGGTGTTTTTTTCGCCCCTACTCCTTACTAAAAGGCTGTAAAAACAGTGGTTAATTAAGAGATAATGTTATGTTGCTTTGAGACATTTAAGAATGAAATTGTTTTTTTAAAAACTACATTGTCTATTTAAGGTATTTTCCCTTAACAGTCTAGATAGATGCTTGCTTCAAGCTTGTATAGATGCTAAATATATGTTAATTAAGTCAAACAAAATTGTTATACGGTGGTCTTGGATTAGCCACCAACTTTGCACAAATTATACATTCATATATCATACCTACTGCCTGTTGACCTGCTGCCATATTAATGGCTTGTCCTTGGGGTATTTGTACAATGTGAGAAACAGACTGTGGTTGTAGCTGAAAATAAAATGGATTAATAGCTTAGAGATTTTGGCTTTAGATTAAGAATCAGATTCACAGCTTATTGTACATGTAGGTAAGACATATATAGCATATATTAACAATAATGGCTTTAAGCCAGTGGTTCTTGAAGGGTTATATAAATTGTTGGCTATAAATAAAAGAAAAACATTACCCGAAATGTTACATATGTGATTTTCATGAGCGTGCATGAGGTCACTGAGGTGTATGAAACATTCGTTTTATAACAACTGTCAATGTTTTGACATGCCAGGATGAGCAATTACAAATATGTTATTAACAGTAAAACTAAAATAACTAATTGGTAAGTGGGCACGAGGTGTATGAAACAGAAAATCCTGGTTATAACAACGGTCCTGCCCCACCACGCATGATAAACAAGTTACATTAAAAATATTCTTTTAATAAACCAATGTAACTTACCGTGCTTTTGTGACAGCAAGTACCAGCGCAGCACACAGCTGAATGAACAATTGAGAGAACAAACTCAAAAAGCGCGAAAAAGGCAAGAACAGAATAGAGAATGACGGTGGCCTTGGTTTGAAAGATTCATGTAAATGTATCCAGTATTTTTTTCATGAGTAATTTTAATACAAACATTACAGCATATATATATATCTTACATTAAACAATTCATTGGACCAGATTTTTGTCTAAAACGTATTTTGTAGCGCTTGACCTTGAACATATATATACGATTGTATTTAGTTTTAGGAGTTTCAGATCAAAACTAAAACTGCCTTTAGTGATGTTGGAAGTTCAAATAAAATTGACGATCATAATTGATATGGGCTGTTACGTTCATATCAAAACTGATCAAAAAGTTTTTTGTCACGTTTTTTTCTTAAAATATAAAAGAAAACAGAAAAACTTACATTACTTTCACCAGAAGTAGTGCCTCCAACAACAGCAGTTGTTATGCTGATGATAATCAAATTAAACGCCATCACTGAAGACATTATAGAAAGAACCATAGTTGCAATGACCTGTAATTGTAAGTGTCATTATTTATAAAACCGTGATGAAACAATGGATTACAATGGGCCTCTTATTTTCTGAGCAATTTAGGTGTACTCCTAGGCCATGTATTGAGTAGTAGCCATGGTGTAATTAATTTTTTTTAGTAAAGTCTACAGTGACATTGCAAAATTGGGGTTATATTCGTAGTCGTCAAATATAGGTGACCTCATTTACTAATTTAGAGTGCAATATACTTCGTGCTTACCAAGCATCGGCTGTTCTTTGATTTTGAAGCCAGAAACCCAAGAATTCCAGCTACTAGAAACTGAAATAGATATTATAACATTGAGTGTTAAAGTTTAATTGCATATTCTTGTGTGGGGGGTGGTAAAGACAAGTTTGGTTGGTTTGTTGACTAAAAGTTTGAGTAGACCTTAAGACATCTGGTCGGTTTTCATACAAAAATAACAATATAAACAACAGGCTTGACTTAAACCACACACTTGGTTGTTGGTTGGTTTGCCGACCAAAAGTTTGAGTAGACCTTAAGACATCTGGTCGGTTTTTATACAAAAATAACAATATAAACAACAGGCTTAAATTAAACCACACACTTGGATGGTTTGCTGACTAAAAGTGTGGGTGGAGCTTGTAACATTAGTACCATACGAAAATAACAATATAAATGACAGCACATACATAGTACACCATTGTTTTTAGTTTTCAACATTGTGTTTTAAAACCAAAACCTAATAACAATAATATAATAATAACTTTTATTTGTCTCTTCGATTACAGAAGCGAAGATTTGGAAATATTTTAAACAAAAAAGACAGGACATAGCTTTTCAGTATTATCAAACTTAATGAAAGTTTAAAATTAAACAAAGAAAGGAAATGCTAAACAAAAATGACAGTGAAATACTATTGGTATCCTAAAAATAAAACATGGAACAACTTACAAAAATTCCGCACCAGATTCCTGCGCCGGACTTTCTTATACTGGAGGGATAATAACCTTTGGAAATGATGAAAGATACAATAGCAAGTCCAATGCATAATACACCTATTGTCATCTGCAATATCTGTAGATTACAAACAGTATTTAATTTATTCTGTAAGGGTGAAGTCCTACAATATGTCACACCATAGGACCTGATATATAGACCAGAGTTGGCTCATTACCTGCATCATTGTATATACTGTAACCAGTAACTCCATCATTTATTCTGTGTGGGTAAGGTCCTAGAACATGGCATGGCATAGGGCCTGATATATGGACCAGAGTTGGTCTATTACCTCAACATTTCATATGTACATTCTATACTGTTTGGGTAAGGTCTACATTGTGTGACATAGGACCTGATAATTAGGGACCCATCTTACCCCACACAACTATAAACATAAATTACAGTGGGGGAAATGCCTAATTAAATAAGTGTACTTACCCCAAGAACTTTATGATTGTTTTGACGTTTAGGTTTTGGAGCTGGCATCACTGTATTAGGTTGTGGTTGCGTAACACTGGACATTTTACGAGGATCCTAGAAAAAAGCAACAAGTGCTAAACAGGATTAAAATAACAACATAATCATACTAGTTAGACCTATTTAATAATAATACAACTTAATAATGAAATACTAGTATGATAATACACAATACATGATAATACAATGGTAATAACATGATACATGATATTAATAAGATAATACAATATGATAAAACATGACAGCACTCCAAACAAATTCTAACTATACATCAATTCTTTGCAAATCTAACTTTGGTATTGTAAAGAGGTAAATAAAATTTTGGTATGTTATATATATATATGTGTGTTATATTACATGCATACCTATACTGATATGAACCAACTTACGTTGGAGAATTATCTTTTGTGGCGCTTGACACAGTTACCTACTTACACCTAAACTTTACATCTCCTTTTAAAAGCAAAGTTTAGGTTACTGTACATTTGGCAGCAATGTTAACATTACATTCGCAAACATACATAAACACTTTAAAACCAATTTTTTAGCCAAAGGTAACTTGGTAAACACAAAGGGAAGATCATAAAACAAAAACCAAAACACAATAAATTGTTATGCTGTTCTTTGAGATTTTAGGTTTAAGGTAATGGTAACATGCAAGGTCAGTCACAACATTTTGGTCAAATTGTGGGATATGGTGCATAAAGTTGTGAGATTTAAAATTTCAAACAATATTTAAACACCACTGTCTGGGGTAGAAAACATATTGTTTAATATTCAATTTTATATAGCCTTGAGGTTCTTGCAGTAAAATACTGGGTTTGGCCAAATGGTCAAATCCTTATAACGTCTTGTTAAATGGAAGATAAAACGCTGGAATAAAATTATACCGTAGATGTCAAAAGGTCTATATTATATTATGGTTGGTGAAAGAAATATGAGAATAAACTTTAAATTGTTGGTTGACAATGTTGATATAAAAGCACTAATGAGGAAACAACACCCAAGTGAAAAATTATCTGCAGTTTGATTTCACACAATTACAAAAGTAAGTAAAAAAATTGTAATGGAATTTAGTGCACCTAACTTTTATGGTACAAAAAACTGCGGTAGCGAATATATCACAAATAAAATTAAACGCTCATTATTATTGCAAGCACAACAAACGTACAAGGCAGAAATGATTAAAAAATAATTAGCCTAACACAAAAGTAATGCATTTTGGAATATTTTTGATTGTATTTTATAGCAAAACATTATAATGCCCAAAATGTAATCTAAGGTTATCGTTTTTGGGGAAAAAAATTGTTGATAGGTGTAAAATATATACGTACCAATATGTATGAAGTGCATATAAAAGGCATGCGCAAACTGCAAACACTGTACATTAACGCAGATACATACATACTAAATTTCAAATACTTCTAACTAACTTTGATTTAGGTTTGGTGTTTGTAAATTACGTTTCACACGATTACAATTGTGTAAGTTTTACAGATATGGTAAAATGAATGCTTCAGCATATGCAATTTTTTCACTTTGCAGTTTAAAACCTTCAAATTTTCGCTGGATTCTGAAGTGTCTGTATATGAAAGAATAAATAAATCTAAAAGCAATTGATGTTAAGTGTCTTATCCACAATGGCAGCAGCATCAAGCCTCAAACCCATAACCTCTGGGGATTAGAGACAGAAGTGCTAATCATTATGTCACAGTGCCAAATAATATACAATATGGAAAGGTTACTACAGGTTCGTAAAAGGTGATTTTAAGCTCCAATTATAGATTTTTGTCAACGAACAGTTAAATAAAACGAAATACAAAAAACAAAGATTCTACTTTGACATCATACCTCATATGCCGGAGGTGGGGCAGATGAAACAACGCTCTGTAACAAAACCAAAATAAACTTTCTAATTTATATTCGCGTATGATTAGGGATTTTATAGAGCAAGAATATTAAACTAAATTTTAAACCTTAAATTATTTTTTTTAGAATGGCTCAACGCTAAACATTTCTCAAAAGCTGTGTAAGTATTATAAGTAAGAGGCAACGCATATACCTGGCGTGGCATGAGATCTTACTTGAGAAATAAGTCAGATTTAGACAACAGCAAAATATGTAAACTGTGATTCTGTAAACCCTAATGTTTTGTATTCATAAAGGATCTGGTGCTACAAAAACGTAACAGACAAAAATCAAGTCCAAGACAGGACAATTGGTTGATATTTAAATACATGTAGAAGTCATGACTTTACCTGATTAGGAACCTGATTAGGAGCAAGAGCAGGGGCAGGAGCAGGGGCAGAAGCAGGAGCAGGGGCAGTTATGGGCACAGATTGCATTGATTGGTTGACTGCTGTGTATGTATATGCAGGGTACTGGCCTTGCACTGGGGGGTAAGCTGCTACGACAAACATAATGTTAAAAATAAGACAAACTATTATTTGAACACGAGACTTATAATGCTAGGTATTGGTAGTATATATATCTTTGATATACTATTCGTTGGACCATATTTCTGCTTGCTACATATGTTTTAGCATTTGGTGTATTCTGGTATAATGCAACAAGAATCATCCAACAATCTGAGTGTAAGATCAGGGCCAGATTCACAAAAATATCATGTTAAACCACATTCATCATAAAAGCATTCATAAATATAAAGGTACATTTAAAGGGATTGTAGTCCTATGGCAGCTTGTAAGCAGGTACAAGAAGTATGAAATGAATCACACACGTTATGACGACTGCCGTTGCCCCACATCGCAACATGCAAGCCTAAAGAAGTTACATTCATTCATACACACTCAAAAAAAAAAAAGTTACATACATAATACATTCAATGACAGCATATCTTACCATAAGCAATAGGTTGTTGTAAATACATAGTTTGTCCAGTATTGGGCACATGTACCATCATCACCTGGTTGTGGTTGTTAGAAGTATTCTGTGGAATAAGATGAAGTTAAATATATCCTTCTACATTATATTTAACTCTATATAGGCTATTTAAATCTAGCCTCTGGCATAAGTGGATCTTGTAAGCATATAATACCCCAAATTTCCAAATGGTGTTTTTAACAATCAACAACGCTCATTTAGAGTTCTGCAAATACGGTTGTATAACTCTTCAAATATTCTTTGTTTAATACCAAACAGGGCAAGAAAAGAGAATAAAAACTTAAACTATTTTCCCCAACCTACTATATATAATGCTCTTTTAAAGTCGTAATGATACTGGTATATAAATTAGTAAATATTTATTGTCTATTACAAAATGGAACAGTAAAAAATCATTTTAATGTTTGCATGATACAAGCCCTAAAACTGTAACTTTTATTTGATAAATCTTTTGTGTAAGTAAAAAAAGGAAAATAATAGTTTTTAACCTTTTATATTGATTTTGCGTGTATAGCTAATGTTTTATTAATTGTATCAGCTTTTTACCTAATCTGGTTTAATCTGGACTGGATGTATATAAAAAAGTAAGAAAAGTTAAAATAATTTTCAGATACTCTCAATTTAGGATTTTTCACTGAATAAACAAATGTTTAGAATTTTTTTCAACTGTTGTTAATTTCTTTACAAATTAAACATACATAGCTGCAATGCATACAATGCTGTAGCCTGTAGGTTAAGAAGTAATTATTATTTATCAATTGAAACATACATAACTGAACATATTGAGCTGCAATGGAAACAATGCTTTAGGTTTATGAAGCAATTCCCATTCATTCCATTGTTAGGGGAAAATTACACCTTTTGTTCAAATGCAATACGCAAATGATGTATAAAGATCAATCTTTTTTGGTTGGCTTGCAGTCTGTCACAGCAGGCTTAATGAAACTACCCAAGGATTATTTTATGCTTGTATAACAAAAAATACAGTTATTTAACTCTTCGGATATGATAGCAAGGAGCAAATTTAAAATTAGCAGCAAACAACGACATCAATCCCTTATAATAATAATATTGTAAGACTAAGAACGCTTCACATAATTAAATGCAAGGCCCCCAGGTATTCACCCATGCAGCATAGAATTCTGCAGAAAAATCAACCCAGGTTTTGTCCCCTACTCACCTTTGAACAACTTGCACAACATGACGCTACACAAAAGAAGGCTGAGTGGACGATTGAAAGAACTAGTTCAATGAAGCCCGTGATGGCTAGCAATGCATGGAATGCAACTGCCGCCTGTAAAATAAAAATGTTAATTACTTTATCCTCGCGTGGCAGGAAAACGACAGTCGTTATAACATGAGTGTTTATACACCTCGTGCCAGCTTACGTTTCCAAGTATGTTACTTTGGGGGGGATTTTTGTGTATGCATGGCTGATAATTATATTAGATGATTAAATTTAAAGATTAATTAAAATTTATTTATCCTTTCGTAAAAGGGCATTGGCGGTAGTCATAACACCAGTGTTCTGCTTCAAACACACTTATGGTGTATAGCTACAACTAAGATAACCCACACGCCACCACTTACCCATCAATTGTGAAGAACACATTTTTTACATGTCATTTCGAAATTTTTAAGTAAGAGACAACTATAGTTGTACAAAAAGATTAATTATAAATATAAATAAAGACTTACTTCATTTTTACCGCTGCTGCTATAATTATTATAGTACATATATTGGGTGTCGTACTGCAGAGCATAAACAATAGATATTATGGTGAGAACGCTTGCAAATAAAGCAGCAAATATACACAACACCATCCCAGCTATTATCTGTAAAGAAAATAAATTTAGGTGTTGAAAAGATTACCATAAGTGCCATTAATTAAATAGTTAAATAGTTAACAGTTTTCTTTAAAAAAAATAACCAATACAAAAGCTAGAATAGATGTAAAACTGGGGTCGTAAAAGACAATGACAACATTGTTTTAAATGTTAGGGTGACATTTTACCCACTCATGTTATGACAAGAATCCCTAAAGTTATAAAAATAATTAAAAATAAATACTATATCAACAAAAACAACATGAAAAGAAAACTAACTTTACAACTGTAAGGCTTAGTAGCAGCGTGCATGCTGATCCCACCAGCAAGGAGAAACTGAAAGAAATTAAAATTGACTTTAATATCAATAAATGCATTTAGGCCTATATGACTTATTTATCCTTGTGTGACATGGCAATGACAGTCATTATAACATGGTGGTTTTATGTTCTTTCCATACACCTCGTGACGACCAGCAAGGAAGGGAAATAAAATAGAGAACAGAGAAAGAAGAGAGAGGAATTCAAATTAATGAAATCGTTGCAACAAGGGGAATTTTTAAAAAATGTGCCGGCTTAAATATATTACATGTAAAACACTTTGAAGCAAAGCTTTAATTAAAATTTGTAATTATACTAGTGGGAAGAAATTGTTATTGGAAATGTAAATTGTTTGTTGACTTATCTGTTAACAATGTTTATTTAATTCTGCTTATCTGTTGACATGCTTACTGCTTAGGTAGTAGGTACCGCTAATAGGTAACGAAGACCAAACACAGTTGTTTATGCTCTCTAGTTTTTCGCAGTCACATTAAAAGAGATTTGTATACCAGTACCTCAAAACTTTAACAAGGCGTGACGCGTGATCCGTTACTAATTTAATGAATGAATTCAACTTATTATTTTTGCGTGGCAGGGCAATGGCATTCATTATGACATGTGTATTGTGTACTATATATGTAACTTTGCTGGAGATTATGTTTTTGTATTTTTTGTATGGCTGACAATACCGACATGAACAACCCATTAGTGACCACTGGGTTGGAGCAATTGTTGTTAAGTATCTTGCCCAAAAATATATAGACACACAAAAATCTAGCATTACCAAGCCTTGAACCTAAATCAATTAGACTAAAAAAGATGTTTTAATTGCCTAGCCACAGCACCAGACAACTAACTTACAAAAAACCCGCACCAGATCCCGCTCCCAACTTCAACCATGTAGGAACTAGCAGTGGTGTTGATTAAAAGAGCTGCAATTGCAAAGAAGACAGACAAAGTTCCAAGAATTAACTGGGAAATCTGTAAAAAAATATATATATTTAAGTGCATGATTAATTAACTTAATTAAGACATAACAAAACAAAGAAGAAAAAATTTCACCCACTTCCACTTTGCCGGTACCCCAACCCCCTAAGCCCCAACTTATTATTGGATACAAATGAAATACATTGTGCAGAAGTATGACACTTTTAGTTACATTCCCAACAAATTATAACTCTTATTACAGGCTCAAAACATTTTTTGTGTCCTTTTTGTCTTTACATACATGGCAACTCACAAGCTTGCATGAGGTGTATCAAACATGACATGTGTTATTACAACTGCCGATACCTCATTGTAAAGATAAATAAGTTATACTCATTCATTTCCCAGTCAACTTACCCCAAGTGATCTATATATCTTGGCATATTTAGCTCCTGGTATGCTTCGTTCAGTTGGAACTTGACTTTCTCCCAAGTTCTGATTAACTGTGGTCATGTTGCAGTACCGGTATTATTATTCCTGTGGCACAACTGCTGTGAAATAGTGTTAAGATATAGGTATATTAAACATGAAATGAACAAGTAAATAGTAAATAATATGGTTAAATATATAAACTAACTGCATAAATATAAGTTAATAATTACAGTAAAACAAAAAAATAGGTGCTGACAAATAAGCTTTTTCCCAGTACGTATTTTGTTACGTATTGAAAACTGTAAACAAATGCATTATGTACAAAAATGCATTATGTACAAAAACGCATTATGTACAAAAACGTAATACAACATTTCGACTTCGACTCTATACAAACGCCTGTGGATGCATTAAAAAACAAATCCAACTTAACTGGATGCCAGATTACACAACACTGCAGAAAACCCGGTGGGAATGTCACACAAACTATTGAACTACTGCGGTTAGGGAGAAATAGCGTTTCTAAGTTCCCCTTCAGTCAAAACAAGTTTTAAACCAGATTGGTAACCTTTTGCGGGTAACGTATTCGGGGATATTTGCACGCGAAACGAATTGACTGTTTTCACTTGCTGCTGCATAAAATATCGTGGTTTAACAGAGTTTACCTTTTATACCTAAACGCATATAGTTATCTTATTGCATTTTTAAAGACGCATTTCTGTACATCGAGAACTTACGTAAACCAGAGTGGGTATATACGTACTGTGATAAATACATGTCATTTGCGCGAAGCTTCTGGTGTAATAACTCATACATAGGCTCATACTTAGTACTTTAATACATAAGTTTAATACATTTACATGCAATATCAGTTATCTTTGCTAGTAATATCAACGTGCTACTTCCCACCTTTTTTGCATCACCACCCACATTTATGAAGCAAAAGTTCATGGCAAAGTAAAACGAAATTCGATACATGATGCAGTACAAAAAATTGTTGAATGTACAATAAAAATCAATTTGGGATTACAGCCAAAGGGTTTTATGAAACCTAGTACACAATTTAACTAAAAATGCACCAACACACAAATGTACAATTAAATGAGGATTCATATAGTATAAAATTACCGCAATCATTTTAAAGTGTAACAACTTTTATTTACTAGTGTATAATGTTTAGATTGAAGAGGTATATATATCTTTCAAAATGCATTTTATAGATGAAAGATTGAGTAAGAGTTCTGTACCAACACTTAAACAATTAAGAGTTTCAGAAACACTGTACATGCAAGGCAATATCATTAATTCATTATAAACACTAAAAGGTTAAAATAGCAGAAGTACTAACGAGGTTAAAATGACATGGTGTGTAATATAGTACATAAATGTCTTAATAATACAATAAAGAAATTGGGTGGGCACTATTAGAAAGAAAATGATAACATTCCGTTGGGCAGTAAAGCAGGAGTTTCTTCATAAAGGTAAAGATCGGCACATTAGACTTCTACCTTCTGTGGAATAAACATCAATTTGGGTTTTTGTTAAACTGTTCACGGCCTACTAGAAATAACTGTTCACAGCCTACTAGAAATAATAACAGTTTGTATAGATAATAATCATTATTCTGCCCCGTGGCACAGTGATTAGGGTACGGCTTCAAGTTTAACGTTTGAAATTGCTTTACCAATGTTGTTGGCACGTTTTTTTGAAGACATTTAAAGGCAATTGCTTTAACCAAGTGGTCCTTTATATGTTGTTTAAAATGCCAGTAACGCATTCAAAATATTACCTACAATGTTACATGGATTGCAACTCGTAAGCAGAAATGAGTTATAACGACTGTCATTGCCCGAGAATATAAACAGGTGACACCCATAAAACCAAAAAGGTCTGGCTCAATTCAGTTACACTTACCTGGGGCAACGGAGCTTGTCTTGGATAATCTGCTGCTAAAACAAATAAGTTAATTTAACTATTTAGATTAGTAGTTACTGTTAGTAATCAAGCTAATACCAAATTCTTTAACATGGGATATGTTACATACGTTATCAAGCACATATTAAATTTAATTTATATATGCAAAAATACAATTATTAATATTATTCGGAAAGCAAAATATAATTTAATAATTACCAAACTATTCCCAATACCATTTAACCATTTATATTCATATCATCAAATGATAATTTTACATCATTTATGTTGTTATTTCAAAGCGAAGATATAAAACATGACAACAGTTTGTTGTAAAGAGTTTGAAAATAAATACATTGTTTTTATAATGCTACTCACCTTGTGTGGCTGGTTGGTTTGCCACATATGTTATTGGCACAGCATTAACAGATACTGCCTATAAAATGAAACAGAATTTACTGAACTACTAAGAAATTTAACTTTGGTATTCAATCAAATCGTAAAAACTGTTTTAAGCAAAAAGGGTGCTGTGCCACTGCATATGACTATTTGTTGCAACAGCCACAATGTTTAATGAACACTTAGCATTTTTTATCCAAAACATGTTTTAAAAACTGTTGTATTGCTGTTGATTCCCTTCACCTTGTCCTTAAATAACATAATTTTTGCTATCGTTTCGAACAGAATAAATTTATGTTATGTTGTTGTTACTTACTGCATATCCCTCCTTTCCACAACAAACAACCGCAGAGCAATAACCAGTAAACACAGTAGCAACTATGGTTTCACCCAAACCTATGATAATATTAAGGACAGAAAGCACCCAGATCTCCTGGATAAAATGTAACATGGTAAATAGTAATCATAGAAATTTGATTATATAGACAGAATTCATATAGACATATAACTTCCAACCATACATGCCAGCTATCTCGTAAATATTTTAGAAACTGCCATTTTGGCAAAAATTTTTATGACCGAAATCATGTGTTATAACGTCAGCCATTGTGTGTTCTGCAAAGATAGGTAAGTTGGATATACTTCTTTGTTATGAAAATCTGGTTTTATTAAATCAATAAAGGAATTTACACTTCAAAATGTACAACAACCTCTGTACACTACTTTTGTTCACTTAAAATCATATTTAATGACTATTTTAACATTTTTGCTATACTTACTGTTGGAAACATTGAATGGTAAACCACAATTAACCGAATGGCAAGTATAAGCACTCCCAAGCTGAGAAGGCCAGAAATAACGGACATAACCAATCCAGCAATTATCTGTCAAAGCACTTTATGATTTATATAATGAATAAATGATTTTAACTTATTTGCCCTTAGGTGGCGGGACATCGACAGTTGTAATAAATTGGGTGTTCTGTTTCATACACATCGTGCCAGCTTATAAATTTGCCACTTTATTTACTTTCTAATTTTTAATATATGACTGATAATTTAGACAACACATTAGTGGCCACCGGTTTAAAACAATATGAATTAGGTGTCTTTGTCAGAGCACACATACAACCGCAATGGTAGTGTCAAACTTTGCTAACTATTAACTAATGTTGTGTTTGTAACTACTTAGTTTATCTTCGTACAGCTGGAAAATGACAGTTGTTAAACCTGGATGTTCTGTTTCATATACTGCATCCCAGCTTACAAAGTAGCCTACCAAGTATGTTACCTTGTGGTTAAATGTTAGTTAAAATCAAACATACTTACCACTCCTTTTGCTGGAAACCTGCTGGCTTGAACACCCAGAGCACCGGTACCCATGAACTGTAAGAGTTTAGTTGTATCTTATATTAGTACTCATTAAATATACCCTGTGGTAACTTAACAGAACAGCCGCCAATACAATGTTAGGTAGCCTATATAGGCCAAACTCTTTAAATTTTTAAAAACCTTTTTTTAAACTTTTTTTAAAATAAAAAAAGTTCGTGATAAGAACTCCATTTAGGTATAATGACTAAAACATAACTCACTATAGCTCCAGCCCATATTCCCATGTATATATCAGAACCAGATGAACCATTCTTAATAAGAAAAAAAATAATGTATCCAAAAACTTCTTCTAAAAAGATGGCAGCTCCAAAGCAAATGTGTGATATCTAAAAACAATATTTAGATAAATTTGCAATAAGTATCACCATTAAACAGCAAAAATAAGTAGAAAGTTACATTCATTCAAAATTGGTGCTAGTGAAGAGTCTTTCCCCTACCTTATTTGCTAACCACTAACCCCTAACCCTTAACCCCCTTATCATCAACACCTAACCCCCTAACCATTAATGGTATAGATACCCAGCAATCTACAAATAACTTAATAAATACAATCTTAAACATACATACCCCCCATACTCTGAATGGTATCACATATCTCCATTGTGGCTGTGTAGTTATTGGTGCAGCGATCATTTTAAAGCAGTTGTTTTTAGGCTACCTTTACAAATATAGTACTGTGGAGTAAGATGGATAGCGTTAGCATCTAAAACGCATATTTTATGCCGTGTTTAACAATTAACAACGCTCTTTTTAGAGTCGGGAAGATTATATAATCTGCAAATATTCTTAGTTTACTTAATTTTAATAAAAATTAATAAAACGATAAAAAAGACGATAGAAAAAGAATGAACAAACATGTCCTGTTTTACCCCTGCCCGACGCCGTGGCAAAGAGGTTTTCGCGCATTTCCTACCTAAATCTCAAATCACTGACTTGGCTCAGGTGGAAAAGAAAGCGTTATCTAAACGTTTGCATTTATACCGAGTGTTTTTAGCTGCACCGATAAGAGTAAAGCCTATAATTATATCATAGCGTGGTCGTCATGCGTATAAAGGGAATCGAAGCACCCGCGGCAAATTAGATCAAACGGAATGCTCACAACTCCCACGCATAAACCCAAGGCGTTACCAATTTAAATCATTTTATAAACGATATGCTAAAATCGCCCGAATCCTGACTACTTTACTTCCAATTTCCGAAGTCAATGCTTGAATAAATGTATGATCGTTGGCAAAGGCGTAGCCTACAAACGAACTATAGCACAAGCTAAATAAAACAGAGAACAGTATTCTGCATGAGTGGGTACTCCATGGGGAGTATGCTAAAGCGCATTTTCCAGTGGGATGGCAAAGGTATTACCGCATAAGCCTCTACCCAAGAGGATAGGCTACCGCTACAATACTTGACGCCGCTACTATTGTTGGCATGTGCCCTTGCGCAAGATACAACAGCAATTGCTTCTACCCGGTGGTCGGTAATTATTTTTTGTCTGAACTGTCACCCATACACTAAAAACATTATAATCACTCACACATTTACATATGGGTGAGAACTTGTATGCGCGGACGAGTTTTACGAAACAGACCATCCGTCTTATAACGACTACAGTTGCTTGCAATGCGAACTGTGCCAGTCTTTTCTCTGCCTTATTATCAGCCCAATGCATGCTCGGGGAAGCGGTTAAGAACACCTGCTGTGGGCAGGATCACGGCTAGTAGGCCGTGGCAGGATTCTCATGAGACTACTCTGGTGACTGGGTTGTTTTATTGAAACTATTCTGTTCATTCCATAGCACCATAAACACACAAACACAATAAGCATGCACCAGTAAAACAAAGTGTAAAAAGGCAAATGCGGCAGTTTAGTAACCACAATTCAGTAAACAAAATACATGTATATGTATCGTAGTCAGTTTAATAACTACAATTCAGTAAACAAAATACAGGTGTATGTATCGTGGTAAGACTTTGAAATATTAGGTTACAGTAACGAGCACCAAAGGTAAGAGTGTAATTTAGACAAAATGTATACCAACTTAATGTTTAAAAACAGAAACAATGTTGATTCAGTAATTCTAACAAAACTGAACCGCAGAAAAATATGGCAGTACCATACGCCAATGCTACACAACATGATAAACACTAAACATGGTTATAATAAAAAAAATCAAGCAGATTTCGTTTTTGCATGGCAATGTGCTTTTGTTTGTTTTGTGCTTAAAATATGGTCACAATCTAATTCTTCCAAGATTATATAATTACTGATGTGTATAACTAAAGTGTGGTTAGTAAAATGATTCTGCCACAAACAGATAAAGGCTTCATAATTTCAAAACACTTGTCTGCACTGAATAACAAAAGCTCTACAGGACCATGCATTCTACATTCATGCTATTTTAACAAAATTATTACAGTAGTCTTTTAGTGATTTGAAACTCCATGTATAATAGTGAGTTAGTTCGTTGTAATACGCTTTCATAGTTAGTTGTTTTCTATACTACATGCAAATAGTGGTTGAATGTGGTCATGACGTGTTATTGTAGTAGAAGTCTTTTATTCTTGAACCTGCAAAAAATAAATAATGTTCTGTTTAAATAGGTCAGCTTGGTACAATACCCCAGTACAGATTTGACTGTGAAATACAAAAAAATAATAGTTAACCAGCTGCTTTCAATATTCATGTATTATACATTTTAATGTAAAATGCAGAGATTTTACAAACATTACATAACATAACATTGTTAATTTATCTCTTCAAATACTATATTGAAGATCGAATTCATTTAAATAACAAAGATAAAACAATTAGGAACAAAATGATAGTCGTTAAAACACCCTAAGTAAAAAAACTGAACCTTTAAAAAGTGTGACTGCTATAAACTCACAATATAAATAGTTTGTTAACTCAAATATTTCTTACAGTATATCAAATATATTAATAGATTTTAATTAAACAAAGTTAAATACGATGCACCAAAATGACAGTTCCCTAAAATAGATTATGCCTGGTAGGGGCAGCAACAGAACATTACTATAATCTGGGGCATAGGTTGCTGTTTTATGTGTGGTTTGTGGGTTACTGCATGGAAATTTTACAACAAAGACAAGAAAGCTAGCTCCTAGTTACGTAATGTATGCAATGCATTAGTTATTCCAAGATTGTAACCTAGATTACATTTCCAGATGGGATTTGAGAGGCTCAACCACAAGAAACTCTTATTAATAATTCAGAACTCAGCAAGACATAAACCACCACACTGGGAATAAAAAGCGTGAAACCAATCTTTTTACCAAAAACTATTTTAAATTTAGCAGCCAACAGGCAAGATTGATCCAACTTCTATATTGTAAACCAAATAACTCAATTTTCTCAGATTTAACCAATTCAAGTATATATATTTACGTATACAGTTAGAATATATGAATTTTTAAATAATTAGTTTACCAATTGAATTTATGACTCTCCTTGGGGCAGTCATTATAATACAGCTATTCTGTTTCATACCCATTTTACCAGAAATAAATATAATTTTGTTGCTGCTTAAAATTGTTACGTTGGGAAATGAACTGCCAAGTGATAATCATTGAAAATATTAGTTTTTTTATACATTAACCTAGTACCTTAATGTATAATACAAAAGTAATGAGAGCAGCATACAATATTTATATTTATGTTTCAACTTGCCAATTTATACTCTGGGGGAATCTCTCCTTCAGGCTTCTGCAGAAATTAAATAAATGTTTAATTAGGACCATGTGTTAGGTTTAGATCAATGCATGAATGCAATGTAATAATGCTGTGGTGTAAGTTGGAATGATAGGAAATACACATAAAAATATGGACAACTAAAAACAACATTATATAATTTTTATTTATCTTGCAGGCCACACCCATACAAGTAAAACTTAACCCTAAAAGTTAAAAATGGAATCTTTTATATTTTATTGAAATAAGCTCTATATGGTTGCCATTTATAATACATATAAACATTGCAGTTTGATTATTAATTATTCATTACAAATATCATAGCATTCATTCTTATACTGTTGCCCCCCTCCCATTATAAAAAGAATGCTTGCCAGATATGTGTGTGTGACCTGAATCACACCATTGGTATGCAGTGGTATGTCATGTATGCCACAAATATTGTGACCAATGGGCACACACATACTCCCTCTTCAGTGTTGCCAAATAAAAATCAATAAAACAAAACTAAAAAGTCACATTGAAATAGATTCGAATTTATAATTCTGAAACATTACATTTAAATCATTGTCTTTTTTATTTTTATTATGGTAAACACTGGAACCTAAACCTATTTTACTCTCTTGTTTCTCTCACAGCAGGGCAGCATAATAGCCTTATGGGCGTTTTAAAATCGATCGAAACTATATTATGGTTGTGGGTGCACAGAAGGTGATTTTTTGACCAGTTTCAATAAAAACGTACCAGACCATATATATAATAACACAGTAGTCTTTTATGTTACGACTTTCACTTAAAAATTGTATCACATATAAATCTGAAGAAAAAAATGCAAAAATTCAGTTTCACTCCTAATCGTCAAACTTAAACATTGGAAACTCTATTAATTAATGAGCCAAATGCAATACTAGCTCTGGTTATTAGTAAAGATACCTAACAGCAGGGTAAAAGCTATTTTAAACTGCAGACTAAAACACATAATGTCATGTCTGTTTTAAAGGTTTGAGTTACTTGTTAGCTAAGACACTAACATTCACATATGCCAAAAAACTAAACGTATAATTTAAAAAAGCTGTTCTAGGCTTAACAGTGAAACATTTTCGACACTCCAAATTTAACACCTATGGCCCTATGTAATATTATTTACAATCTACTTACTTACTTGGGATTGGGGTGGGTAGCCTGTTTGAGGTTGGTAGCCAACAACTGTAATAATAAGTTATTTATCAATATATAAAGGTTAAATAAACTTGTTTATCTTGTATATTTTGTATGCCGGCATGAGGTGTATAAAACAGAACACCAGTTGCAGCATTTGTGGCACATAAACATTATATATGATAGTGGAAAGTAGGTTTGGTGGGAATTGTATACATCCCAGTTAATTCATGTTAAGTGCTGTAACATTAAACCAAAGCCTTAATGGACTAAATGTATACATTGGACTATACATTACATGGGAGTCCAAACATGGCATAAATGTTACATACAAACAACAAGCTTAAGCCTTACTTGGTTGATTAGCAGGGACAGTTGTCAGAACAACAGTATTAGCTGGTACTGCCTGGAATATAATTGACAGTTTTAGTTTTGGTCATTTTTTTACACTTACTTTAATTCCAACCACTTTTTGATTTGTTTTACAACTACATATACATAAGTTAATTTACGAGCTTTAAAAATTGCAAAATCAGAAAACATTCTAACCAGCCTACATTCTTTCCATTTACAACATACCATAATAACACCTGTTAGCGGTTTTAAATAAATATTGTTTGTTATCTTTTAGCAGCTGTGGATATTAAATCCCAGGGGCGAGCTGTTTGCTAAATCTACTAACTTTAAGAGTAACCTATAGAACAGTTCTGGTAAAAATGTGTATTTTGTTGTAGCAAACATTTCATTTATCATTCGGCATGATTTCACTATACATAATTGCAAAATTTTGAATATAATATACTTTGGCTCTGTTTATTTGCATAGACACCCGAAAACAGTGCAAAAACTGTTTTAAACTTATATTTGTGCATCTAGGTACCCTTGTGTTACCCCAGGCAACCCTAATGTAGCACTTTATACTTGTACATGTTTCATAACATAAAATTTGATGAAACATACGTACCGCATAATCCTTCTTCCCACAGCACACCGCACCACAGCAGAATGCACTGAACACAATGGAAGTTATGAACTCCCCAAGTCCAGCAATTGCTACAATTAGCCGGAATATCATGATCAGCTGAAAAACACAGAATTTATAACATAACGGAATAAAAATTATAAATTTTTTAAAAAAGTTCCTCAGTTTAAAAATTCCTAATTTTTTTGGCAACCCAAACATTATACAAAATTTAAACAAGCATGTCCAGTAAAATAACTTTAAAGCAATTTTAAAAATGAGGTCAATAGGCATTGTAAACCACTGTAGTGAGTGACAGCTACATCACATTGTGACCTATTTTAGTATTACCAACAAATGGGCAAACAGCATGGTACTTAAAGACATCCATGTTATAATTACTGTCACTGCTCCACCACGCGTAAACATATAAGTTGCATTCATTGAATCATTTATTTATTTATTTATTTGGAACACTAATTGAAAATAAAGTATAATCAAAAAAAGTCTCATAGAATATTACAGATAGAACACCACATGTTATAACAATTGTTGTTGCCCTGCCACCCGAGGATAAATATGTTACATTTCTTTCAGAAAACCTACCGGTAATACGTTTAATGTTAAACCAATCATTGCTGAGATTCCAGTGCACATAATCACAAAGGCAAGTATGCAGGATACAATTGAAACCACCATTCCTGCAATAACCTGAAAACAAGTTTAGCACTTTAGCTTGAAACACCAACTAAGATAATACATTAATAATAATCGTCCGACGCGGTGGCATAGTGGTTAGCACATCTGCCTGTAACCCAGAGGTAATGGATTCAAGGCTCGATGCTGCTACCACTGTGGGCGTATGTGTCATTGGACAAGACACGGCAATTGCTCCAACCCAGGGTCACTAAAGGGTTGTCCAAATTATTAGCCATACATAAAAAAATCTAAAAAAATCATCACCCACAAATTAACATATATACATGGTAACTTGTAAGTTGACACGAGGTGTTAAACCCGTGTTATATCGACCGCTTTCCGGCCATGTGAGGATAAAGTAAAAGCAGTTACATACATACATCACAATAACATTAGACAGACTTAACTTACCAAACGCCTTGTTGGGCCTTTCCCAGCATGTATGCCAAGTACACCGGCAACACAGTACTAAAATTTTGGAATAAAATGTTAAACATACATGAATGTATTTAATGTATACATGCGTAATACGTCAACTACAGTTTAAATCTCAGGGTACGACATATGAGCTTGCCCAATACAACAAATATTATACAACATAAAATAAACTTTAACTTGTATTTATCTATAAGACAGACACTAATAAAGATCAGGTTAATTAAAACAACGAAAGGAAAGGAATAAGCAGCAAAGTGAGTAAACACATTTTATTGGTAAAAATTACTATAGTAAAGGTGGTCAAATAAAACATGTGTACTATAATGTATTCATGGCCAATGGGTTAAAACATGTTTTATATCCCATGTTTAGATTCACCTGTAAAGGTTTTAATAATACCTATGAGAAATTAAAGATAGGACTAACCAATACTTTAATTATAAAATTTAAGGGTCCCAAGTTTGCATAAATTTTCCAAACTTGCATTATTTTTCATAAACAAATATGGGCCAGTTTAAACACTATAAACTCACCAGAGCGCCTGCCCACATCCCCATATAAACCCCTCCAGTTGAAGCACCTAATGCTGCCAGGATATAGATCACGAAACCCATCTCACCCACAATGCTGATTATCCCAAACACAATCTGTGCAATCTGGAAGAAAAGAAAAACAAGAGGTAGGCGACAAGGGCTTTTTTGGTGATGGAAGTTTAAAGATTACATCAACACTTGAGGATAATAAGTTCAGGGCTTGATGCTGCTACCACTGTGGGAATATGTGTCTTTGGGAAATACACTAAACAACAATCCCTGTGGTCACTAATGGGTTACCTAAGTTGTTAGAGATGCAGAAACACAATCGCAAGCAAAGTCCGGCGCCGTGGCGTAGTGGTTAGCGCGCCTGCCTGTAACCATTAGGTAATGGGTTCAAGGCTCGTCGCTGCTACCATTGTGGGCGTATGTGTCCTTGGGCAAGACACTTAAGGACAATTGCTTCAACCCAGTGGTCACTAATGGGTTGTCCAAATTATCAGCCATACATAAAAAAATGAAAAAATCCAAAAAAAAATAATCACCCACAAAGTAACATACATGGCAACTCGTAAGCTGGCACGAGGTGATAAACCCGTGTGATAACGACTGTCGTTTTCCGGCCACGCGAGGATAAAGTAAGTTACATTCATTCATTCATTCATTCAAAGTTACAAAGACTGGGTTTGGATAAAGTGGTACACGGGGTAATGCGGGACAATGTGTTTAATTACCTTTTATCTCATTAGATTCATTTAATAATAAATAAAAATGCTATAAAACTTTTTAAAAGTTTTTTCATGTCTGTATAGATGTCTTTCCAAAGTCGATTACTGTTTTAACTAAATCAGTGTTAAAATATGGGAGAACATGTGTTTAATTGTCCCAATTTCCCCTATTCTACTATATATAACTCGTAAGCGCGTACAACGCGAGGATGAATGTGTAAAACTTATTCATTGCTTACTAATTACACCAAATAACACATACGTACCCCACATTTTCGGTATCTATCTGCGTACTTGGCTCCAGGAAACTCAGGATTAGGTGCGCTCATTGTTCCTGCTATGTTTAATATTCAAAACACAATCAAAAAAATCTATAAAACAAAATCACATTGCAATAAATGTAAAAGTATATAACACGCTTTTTGCAAATTAAACCCATACTGTTTTGCAAACACTACGAACTGCAATGATGGTAAAACTGCTGTCGAATGTAAACGCCTTTCTAACGCACTACGGCGTGGCAAATCCTTCACTAGAGCTACAAAAACATGCTGCAGGCTGGGAGCCGGAAAACGTAGCGAGAAAAACATCCAGCGCGGCGAGTGGTCCAGTTAAGTGGGTTATTAAGAATGGTAGGGAAGTGAAGAGAAAGAGGGAGAGGAGAGAAATAAAGAGTATAGGCACGGAGCAACGGGTTGTGGGAAGAATGCAATGTGGGCAGAAAGAGAATCCAGTTTTACCACTTAACTTGTAGGTCAAGAAAGAGATGGCCCTGGTTCTCTCTCTTTGTAAACCGCAAAGTTTTCGTTCTGAAGGGTTTCTTGTTGAAGCACCCCAACAAAAGAAATGCCGCGGTATCTCACGCATTCTAACCGTTTACAACTGGCGTTTAGTCGGAATTTGGAAACCCCCGATGACTAGGTTCATGCGAATGTTGCAACTGACTAGGTTCATGCGAATGTTGCACTTATGTGATACAGTATACGATATTGGCCCATTAGAGTATATAGTACTGTAGGGTAAGATGGACACCTTATTCATGCTTTAGCACACAATATCTTGTTTTAAACAATTAACAACGGTCAATTAACAACAAACCGAATCCTCATAGGAGTCGTAAGGATTCGATGTTATAATTCTTCCGACAATCTTTGTTTACTACCGAACGGGACGAGAAAATAGAATGAAAAGGTGTCCCATCTTTCCCCACCCCAATTATATATATTTATATATCGCATGTGTGTATTATACATATATGTAACCGATACAGCTGTCTTTGAAATCCACAAGTTATACATTTTATTTCCGTTTATTGGTTCAACACTTTGTTTCGTTCAATTTCACCTACATCAAGATAAATATTGAAATAATTAGGTACGAGATGAAAATAAACACATCCTCACTGAATGGTTGACTCTTATTCCACCCGCACTAGTCTTATTTTTCGTCTGCCATTTGTTGCATGATACGATCCATCTCAGACGCTTCTACTAGAATAAATCTTAAAATCAAATAATTGCGAAAGTGAATATATTCATATGCTCATATATATATAGGTGCTTATGGTTAAATGCTCAAGCTAAATCATATATAACGGCAATAGTTTGTCGCTTATTTAAACTTACATTCATCCTCAATTTCTGGAGCAAAGTTCAAAGAAGCAGCTCGTCTGCAAAAGAT
Source organism: Ciona robusta (assembly GCF_009617815.1). NCBI lineage: Eukaryota > Metazoa > Chordata > Ascidiacea > Phlebobranchia > Cionidae > Ciona > Ciona robusta. The sequence goes on from NC_143235.1 coordinate 2,049,386, forward strand.
GAAATTTGTTTTATAAATTTAACAGCCAGTTTTATATAGCTTTAACCGTCCCAAAATAGAACAGTGAAGAAAGGCGTTAAATACTTACTGATCCCACCCTGATCGGCGAGCTAAAGGTTTAAGTGCATGCGTTAAGCGGAGTAGAGAGCGACCAAGAGAACTCCATCCATAAACCGTAGAAACGTTGAGAGACACCAAGAGAAGAAGAGCAAAAACAATCTTTCGATCCATTTCGTTGAGATTTGTCTGGAATGCGTTGATGATTATGTGGTCGGTGTGGTCGCTTTTTATATTCTTAAACCCCGATAATTCCACCGATGATAAGCGGTGAGAACGCCTCCTGTTTTTGTCTAATTAAATTTAAATATTCCAATGCGGAGTTGCGAGTTATAGAATATAATGGGAGTTATAGAATATAAGTAACCGGCTACAGATGAAAGAACAAATATATATTCACTGTTGCCAGTATAAGAAAAAGATCACCCATGCACAAAGTTACGCCAGAGTAATTCGTATACAACGGTCTATTCCAATGGTTCTTAAACTGGGGGGCGTGAAACACTCGAAAGGGGGGCGCGAAAAACTATAAAATAAAGTGCTATTACAGTGGTGTTCAAAAGGCTAAAACACTACGCAGGTAAAAGTTAAATTAAAAAAGCAAACATTTAAGCCTGTTTTAAACCTCTTACACATGCTAAACGATTAGGTGGTCAATCCCTATTATGACGCAAATAATCGCCGTGTGAATTTCCATTATGTCGTAATTAATTGCCAGGCAAAACAATCGATATTGTGATGCAATGAATCCCTACTATTTCGTAACAAACAACTACCTGGCTAAGAAAAAAATGGTAAATATAAGGTTAAACTACAACGTAAACTGAACAGTTATTTGATTTCACTCTTGCGTTGATCGCGGTAAAGTGTTTAACGCAATAATACAGATAAAGTCAACCAACGGGCGCGGTTTAAAGCATGTCCAATATGTCAGGTTTGGATGTGGTGGATCATGGCAGAAATTAATTGAACACCACTGTGGTAACTTAACAAAGGGGGGGGGGGCGCAAGTTTGTTGCGATCTTTACTTCAAAAAGTTTAAGCACCCCTGGTCCATTCTATTGGAGTCGTGTGGATACGGTTTTATATTTCTTTGGATCTTCTTTGTTTATTTTCAAACGGGACGGGAAAATAAAATATAAAGGTTCCATCTCTATAAAGGTTCCATCTCTCCCACTCCAAATAAAAGGTTGCTGAACCACATGATGCAATCTATTCATAAGTTAATTAACATAATTCCATAGGCTTTACGTTTGCGTTGATTATTCGAAAGGCCACTCAATTATGCTAAACCTATAGCTTGGGTAGTTTGTTGGGTATGTATTCCTGCTTCTCCTAAGTATACAGTACAGTTTAATTTACATTTATGTTAATTTATATCAATCTATATTTTCATGGGACGCTATTCCATGGGATTACTGATTTAAATGTCAATTAGTTACTAAGCACCAAGCAGTGTATATACGATGGAATAACATAGGCATTCCCAGGTACAATACACTGTATAAACAGTTGCATGCAAATAATAATATATGTACACTGATTTGAAGATATACTGCAGCGACGTAATAATTACATATGTCGTTGTTTTGCGTAAAAATTAAAATTTTATCGGGTGTAAACACATCCACTTGATGGTAATGACTTAAAATGTAAACGGGATTAATAAATGTAACTTTTTTTATGCGTGGCGGGGCTTGTTGGCAGTTGTTATAACACGGGTGTTGCGTTTTATACACCTCATGCCCGCTTACAATTATCAACATGTAATACCAAATGTTACATTCAAGAGCCACACATTTTAACTAGCGCTCTTTCACAATCTCTTTACGTTTATCTTCGTTATCGTTTTCAAATATATAAATATTATGTTACGTATAGCGTTGTGGGAAATTTTTGATGTTACATCATTTACTATAAGCCGCAATTCCGCATTGGAATATTCTAATTTAGTTAGACAGAAACAGGAGGCGTTCTCACCGCTTATCATCGGTGGAATTATCGGGGTTTAAGAATATAAAAAGCGACCACACCGACCACATAATCATCAACGCATTCCAGACAAATATTAACGAAATGGATCGAAAGATTGTTTTCATTCTACTCCTGGTGCTTCTGCATATCACTGCAGTCATGGCTAACTGGTCGACAGGTCTCAGATGCGCGGCTGACGCTTTGAGTCGTCGCCGGCGTCGAAGTCGAAGCCAGAGGCGAAGCCGAAGCAGCAGCAGCGGTACAACAGGTAGCAGCAGTAGAAGCAGCATGAGACGACGACGACGCCGCCGCCGCAGCAGTAACGAGTTAGTATGTTTGCTGTTAATTTGTATCCATTTACATATCGTACACAGCAACCCAACTTATATATAGTAGGGTGAGGGAAGATAGGACACAGTTTTATTCCATTTTCTTGTCACATTTAGTAGTAAACAAATAACATTCAAAGAATTCTCAAACCGTATTTTCACGCCTCCCACAGACCATTGTTAAATGTTTAAAAAACGATCGGGATATTTGGATATTATGTGCTAAAGTCACATGAAAAAGAGCCTTAATTAAAACTGTATGCGACTGTACCGTGCCTCGCTAAATCCTTCAACTGAAACAATTAACTGTGTCTCATTTCTACACGCAGGGAGATTGAATCCGACGAATTTGCTTCGGAAATAGCGGATGCACGTAAGTAGTTAAACCACTATAGTTGTATTTAATCGATTATCTCTATTGAAGCGTGTTAACATTTTGCTGCGTGTTTTATTGAATAGCCAGCTTGGTTTGTAATTACTGTTGTTTAGGTTTTTAAAGAATAAATGAAAGAAATGAATGAATGATTGTTAATGTTTTCAATCTCTTTTATCGTTCCACTTGGGTAGTAAACAAGGGAAATTCACAAAGTTATAAAACTGTGTCTTCAAAACTTTAAAATAGCGCTGTTAATTGTTAAAAAATCACGGTTAATTGTCACATAATATGCTAACGCTATATCCATCTTAGGGTAGTATAATTAACCTATTACAATTATTTTTGTTCCGAAACAGTGTCTGCCGCTGAGATGGAAGAAGTAATGCAAAAGATTATGGATCATCAAGAGTAGTGCGGAGGAAATAAGAGTCAACCATTCAGTGAGGACGTGTTTTAAACTCTTTGTTTTCATCTCATACTTTATTATTTCAATATTATCTTGATGTAGGTGAACTTGTCATTGAACGAAACAAAGTGTTGAACTAATAAACGGAAAAATGTATTTTAGTTGTTTTTATTTGCGCCAAAACCATAGTATACTGAAGTGAACTACAGTATACTATGCCAAAACACAGACAATCAGATTGCTGAAAAATCTGATTTATTAATCTGCTAGTAGGCGCTAACACACATAATTTAACAAACTACAAAAATTTAAGTTATTTTTAGTGTAAGAAAAAAAAAATAAGGTATGAAAAAGCGAAAAAGCGAAAGCAAAGGTAAGTGACAGTTGTTTATAACAGGCTTAAAAGTTAAAACAAAGATGATAAACTTATTAAGCAAAAAGCGTGACGGTAAAAACGTAAAAGGGGTGGCAAAAATACAACGACAGAAGTTGCGTACATAGTATGGTGGAGAAACTAGGAAACTAAAGCCCATATTTCCATATATTTTTAAAAACTGCAAACAATCGGAAACAGCTCAAAATTCATGTTAATTTTAATCAATAGACAGATTTATTATTAGAAATACACGTAAATAACACGAAATAATCTTGTACTCTTTGAAAATCAAGTTTAAATATTCTTTTCCTTGCCTTACTGGTGTAGTTTTTAACATTTTACCTACAGTTTGGTATTGTTTAAAGAATTAGTGTTGTTTTAAAATAAACTGCCTGCGTTGTTAAAAATTCTATTGATAATTAAATATTGTATGCTACAAATGTATTTAAACTTTTAGTAACAGAAATTATTCTAAGTTTATATTTTTGCCACAAATCAGGTATAACTTCAATGTGTTTAACACAAGTTATTTCTCATAATTTCTCACCAATTAAACACCAGTGACTAAATTTCGAATCTACTTTCCATAAAATCTTTTTATTAAAACTGAAAGTTATTTTTATATTAGTGGTATTCTACAAAAATAAATGGCTGGGGTAGTTTATTTATCACAAACTTTATAAGCAGTAATTCAAATTGATTTTTCTCATGTAAATCTCAGTTTTTCTCACAATGCCGCCCAAGTTTATAATAGCAACCCGCACGTTTAATACCAATCACTCATAAACATCAAATGTTTCACGTGGCCCTACAAAATATTAGCGTTTTAATATGATTCAATGAGCGTTCAAAATAATTGTCTTACTGTTTGCTGTTTTTCTCCAATAGAATAAATATCGTCATTTGCATGGGTGATTGCTTTTGCCCGCTTATCGCTTAAAACAGTTTGTTGCTACACTTATTCCAACTCCGTCGCATTGGAAAATCCATCAGTGTTTTGAATAAAGGATTTCAACAACACAATGTGCAAGGAATTATGTAAATTGGAAAGAAATTTCGACTTTTCAAATTAACATAAACGCAAACAGGATTTGGGAACCAAGTGTTAATTAGCATATACCGTTAGCACGTGAAGCTAGTTACCCATGCAAATGTTTCTTACAGAAACACTGCCTATCTGTCGAAATTTAAATCAGTATTATTTCTAGAGATCGAGCGAGTATTATTTGGCGAATGTACGTGTCAGCTTAAGTATAAACCAACAACAGGTTTAAAACTTTATGCTCACAAAACACCGAGAGTCCTTTGTTATAATTTTCTATTACCCTCTTAGTTATGAATGAATGTATAACTTATTTAACGACAGAAGTTATAACACAACGATAGAAGTTAAAACACAGTAGTGTTTTGTTTTACACACATCGTGCCCGCTTACGAGTTACCACCTATGTATATTTGTGGGTGACTGTTTTTCCGTTTTTAATGCATTGCTGAGAATTTAGACAGACCATCACGGATATTACGGAATGAAACACATTTAATATATTGATAATTGATGTATGGTAGAGTGGGGGGAGATGGGACACCGTTAGCACATATTATCCAAATATGCTGATCGTGTTTTAAACGGTTAACAACGGTTCATGGAAGTCGTGAGGATACAGTTTAATCTATGGTTTAATCATTTTTTGAATGTTCTTTGTTTACTACTAAATGGGACGGTAAAATAGAATAAAAAGGTATCCCATATTCCCCCAGTCTCCCACCCTACTATACGTTACTGTTGTCGTGACCGAAGGCAGTCGTGCTTATGTTTAATCAATCACTTTACAACGAGAGTATAAGAGTTGATGCCGTTATAATGTGATTACATCATTTTCTATAAGTCGCAACTCCGCATTGGAATATTCAAATTTAATTAGACAGAAACAGGAGGCGTTCCCACCGCTTATCATCGGTGAAATTATCGGGGTTTGAGAATATAAAAAGCGACCACACCGACCACATAATCATCAACGCATTCCAGACAAATATTAACGAAATGGATCGAAAGATTGTTTTTGCCCTTCTTCTGGTGGTTCTTTTTGTTTCACAAGCGGCGGCCGACGACTGGGTAAGTACAGCTGTAGGAGTTGCAAGTCATCTGCTATCGGGTCGTCGTCGTAGAGGTTGGAACCAGTAAGTATGAGAACTTAAAATGGTTTTTATAAGGCATAACGTAATACCAGTAAATATTTCTCCCGGTGATATATGACTATGTTGTTGTAAGCGAAGTGTAATATATAAAGTAATTTGTTAAATCTCTCACAGAGCCAACGGTTTGAAGAAATTCTCCTCTGACGCGGAAGAAACACGTAAGTTCATTGCAATTACTGTATCCTATGTTCCTTTTAATATAGTAATGTGGGGTATGATGGGATACCGTTAGCACATTTTATCCTATATTTCCTAATCGTGTTTTTAACAAAGTAAGCTTGAGGCTATGTCCTCTAGTTTTAAAAATCTCTAACTACAGTTACAAGGTGCCTTAGTTAAATAATGTCTTTATGTTGAAGTGCATTTTGTTTCACAATACTTTATAGGATTTAGTTCTTGTTTTAATAATATTATAACAGTGTCTGCCGCTGAGATGGAAGAAGTAATGCAAAATATTATGGATCATCAAAAGTAGTGCGGGTGGAATAAGAGTCAACCATTTCAGTGAGGACGTGTTTTAAACTCTTTGTTTTCATCTCATACTTTATTAATTCAATATTATCTTGATGTAGGTGAACTTGTCATTGAACGAATCAAACTGTTGAACCAATAAACAGAAATAAAGTGTATTTTAGTTGTATTTTATTTATGCCAAAGACAGACAATCAGATTGCCGAAAAATCAGATTTATTAATCCGCCAGTATAGGCGCTAACGCATAATTGAACAAAATGCATATTTTCCAGTTATATACACAAAAAAGTAAAAAGACGAAAGCAAAGTTAAAATAACAGCTGTTATAACACGCTTACGAGTTAAAACAGAAGTGCAAAAAATGCAAACATGCTGGGTTAAGTGGGATAGCTCAAAATCCGTGTTCATTTTTAATCTTTAAGTGTATTTATTAATAGAATTACACGTAAATAACACAAAATAATGTTGTAAGCTTTAAAAATTAAGTCTAAACATTCCTTGTTTTGACCCCCACTGATATAGTTTCTAACATGTTACCTACAGTATGTTATTGTATGAAGAATTAGAATTGTTTTAAATAAATTGTCGTTGTTAGAACGTCTATTGATATTTAAATATTGTATGCTACAAATATATTTAAACTTTTAATAAGGGAAAATTAATATTAAAGTTTATATTTTTGCCACAAATCAGGCATTGCTACAATGTGTTTAACACAAGTCACTTCTCATAATTTCTCACCAATTAAGTAACTGCGACCAAATTTCGAATATATTTTCCATACATTAACTTGTTATAGAGTGGGACACCAAGTTGAAAGTTATTTAATGCTATTCTGCTACTTGTGTATTTCTACAAACTTAAATGGCTGCGCAATTTTATTTATCATTAACTTTATATGTAGTAAATTAAACGGATTTTCTCATGTAAATCTCAGTTTTTCTCAAAACACTAAAACTAATTTTATCAGACAAAATTAAATTATTCGAAATATTTCAGCCGATTTTATTTAACTTCGAAACTCAGATTGATGATTTATATACAGTACTAGCAAACTGCAAAGTTTCGCCGGTTTTAATATTATTTAGCGAGCATTCAAAATAAGTATCTTTGTATTCGTTCTTTTTCTCCCATAGAATAAATATCGTTGCATGGGTGATTGCTTTTGCACGTTTATCGCTCAAAACAGTTTTTTGCTACACTTATTCCAACTCTGTCGCATTGGAAAATCCAGCAGTGTTTTGAATAAAGAATTCCAACAACACTCTGTGCAAGGAATTATGTAAATTGGAAAGAAATTTCGACTTTTTAAATTAACATAAACGCAAACAGGATTTGGGAACCAAGTGTTAATTAGCATATACCGTTAGCACGTGAAGCTAGTTACCCATGCAAATGTTTCTTACAGAAACACTGCCTATCTGTCGAAATTTATATCAGTATTATTTCTAGAGATCGAGCGAGTATTATTTGGCGAATGTACGTGTCAGCTTAAGTATAAACCAACAACAGCTTTAAAACTTTATGCTCACAAAACACCGAGAGTCCTTTGTTATAATTTGCTATTATCCGCTTATTGGTTATGAATGAATGTAAGTTATTTATCCTTGCGTGGTGGGGCAACGATAGTCGCTATAACACAGGTGTTCTGTTTCATACACCTCGTGCCCGCTTACGAGTTACCACGTATGTAACTTTGTGGGTGACTGTTTTCCATTTTTAATGCATACTGACAATTTAGACAACCCGCAGATATTACGGAATGAAACACATTTAATATATCGATCATTTATGTATATTACTGTTGTCGTGACCAAAGGCAGTCGTGCTTTTGTTTAATCAATCACTTTACAACGAGAGTATAAGAGTTGGTGCCGTTATAATGTGATTACATCATTTTCTATAAGTCGCAATTCCGCATTGGAATATTCAAATTTAGTTAGACAGAAACAGGAGGCGTTCTCACCGCTTATCATCGGTGGAATTATCGGGGTTTGACAATATAAAAAGCGACCACACCGACCACATAATCGTCAACGCATTCCAGACAAATCGCAACGAAATGGATCAAAAGATTGTTTTTATTCTTCTTCTGGTGGTTATTCTCGTTTCACAAGCGACGGCGGACGACGGCTGGGTTCGCACAGGTCTTGCGGTGGCACGTCTAGTCGTGGGTCGTCGTCGTCGATGGAACGAGTAAGTATGAGAACTTAAAAAGGTTTTGTTTTGTTGCTTCAAGGCATAACGTAATACCAGTAAATATTTCTCCCGGTGATATATGGCTATGTTGTTGCAAGCGAAGTGTAATATATAAAGTAATTTGTTAAATCTCTCACAGAGCAAACGGCTTGGAGAAATTATCTTCTGACGCGGAAGAAACGCGTAAGTTAGTTGCAATTACTGTATTCCAGCATGTTACTGCTTGTATAGTAATGTGGGGTATGATGGGATACCGTTAGCACCGTTTATCCCATATTTCCGAATTGAGTTTTTAATTAGCAACGATCTTTTTGGCTCGCAGGCTACGGTTATATAATCTATATAACCATGGCCTACTCAATATGTATTGAGTAGGCCATGATATAACTTTAACAGTCTTTGTTCATTACCAAATGGAAAGAGACAATTGCGGTTTAATGGACACATATGCCCGCAATATTGGCAGCATCGAGCCTTGAAGCTATGTCCTCTAGTTGAAAAATGCTTCAACTACAGTTACAAGGCGCCATATAGTTAAATAATGTCTTTTGTTAGAGTGCATTTTGTCTCACAATACTGTGTATAACATTTAATTCCTTGTTTTAATAATATTATAACAGTGTCTGCCGCTGAGATGGAAGAAGTAATGCAAAAGATTATGGATCATCAAGAGTAGTGCGGGTGGAATAAGAGTCAACCATTCAGTGAGGACGTGTTTTAAACTCTTTATTTTCATCTCATACTTTATTATTTCAATATTATCTTGATGTAGGTGAACTTGTCATTGAACGAATCAAAGTGTTGAACCAATAAACAGAAATAAAGTGTATTTTAGTTGTATTTCATTTATGCCAAAGACAGACAATCAGATTGCCGAAAAATCAGATTTATTAATCCGCCAGTATAGGCGCTAACGCATAATTGAACAAAATGCATATTTTCCAGTTATATATACAAAAAAGTAAAAAGCCGAAAGCAAAGTTAAAATAACAGCTGTTATAACACGCTTAAGAGTTAAAACAGAAGTGCAAAAAATGCAAACATGCTGGGTTAAGTGGAATAGCTCAAAATCCGTGTTCATTTTTAATCTTTAAGTGTATTTATTAATAGAATTACACGTAAATAACACAAAATAATGTTGTAAGCTTTAAAAATTAAGTCTAAACATTCCTTGTTTTGACCCCCACTGATATAGTTTCTAACATGTTACCTACAGTATGTTATTGTATGAAGAATTAGAATTGTTTTAAATAAATTGTCGTTGTTAGAACGTCTATTGATACTTAAATATTGTATGCTACAAATATATTTAAACTTTTAATAAGGGAAAATTAATATTAAAGTTTATATTTTTGCCACAAATCAGGCATTGCTACAATGTGTTTAACACAAGTCACTTCTCATAATTTCTTACCAATTAAGTAACTGCGACCAAATTTCGAATATATTTTCCATACGTTAACTTGTTATAGAGTGGGACACCAAGTTGAAAGTTATTTAATACTATTCTGCTACTTGTGTATTTCTACAAACTTAAATGGCTGCTCAATTTTATTTATCATTAACTTTATATGTAGTAAATTAAACGGATTTTCTCATGTAAATCTCAGTTTTTCTCAAAACACTAAAACTAATTTTATCAGACAAAATTAAATTATTCGAAATATTTCAGCCGATTTTATTTAACTTCGAAACTCAGATTGATGATTTATATACAGTACTAGCAAACTGCAAAGTTTCGCCGGTTTTAATATTATTTAGCGAGCATTCAAAATAAGTATCTTTGTATTCGTTCTTTTTCTCCCATAGAATAAATATCGTCATTTGCATGGGTGATTGCTTTTGCACGTTTATCGCTCAAAACAGTTTTTTGCTACACTTATTCCAACTCTGTCGCATTGGAAAATCCAGCAGTGTTTTGAATAAAGAATTCCAACAACACTCTGTGCCAGGAATTATGTAAATTGGAAAGAAATTTCGACTTTTTAAATTAACATAAACGCAAACAGGATTTGGGAACCAAGTGTTAATTAGCATATACCGTTAGCACGTGAAGCTAGTTACCCATGCAAATGTTTCTTACAGAAACACTGCCTATCCGTCGAAATTTATATCAGTATTATTTCTAGAGATCGAGCGAGTATTATTTGGCGAATGTACGTGTCAGCTTAAGTATAAACCAACAACAGCTTTAAAACTTCCTTTGTTATAATTTGCTATTATCCGCTTATTGGTTATGAATGAATGTAAGTTATTTATCCTTGCGTGGTGGGGCAACGATAGTCGCTATAACACAGGTGTTCTGTTTCATACACCTCGTGCCCGCTTACGAGTTACCACGTATGTAACTTTGTGGGTGACTGTTTTCCATTTTTAATGCATACTGACAATTTAGACAACCCGCAGATATTACGGAATGAAACACATTTAATATATCGATCATTTATGTATATTACTGTTGTCGTGACCAAAGGCAGTCGTGCTTTTGTTTAATCAATCACTTTACAACGAGAGTATAAGAGTTGGTGGCGTTATAATGTGATTACATCATTTTCTATAAGTCGCAATTCCGCATTGGAATATTCAAATTTAGTTAGACAGAAACAGGAGGCGTTCTCACCGCTTATCATCGGTGGAATTATCGGGGTTTAAGAATATAAAAAGCGACCACACCGACCACATAATCATCAACGCATTCCAGACAAATCGCAACGAAATGGATCGAAAGATTGTTTTTATTCTTCTTCTGGTGGTTCTTCTCGTTTCACAAGCGACGGCGGACGACGGCTGGGTTCGCACAGGTCTTGCGGTGGCACGTCTAGTCGTGGGTCGTCGTCGTCGTCGATGGAACGAGTAAGTACGAGAACTTAAAAAGGTTTTGTTTTGTTGCTACAAGGCATAACGTAATACCAGTAAATATTTCTCCCGGTGATATATGACTATGTTGTTGTAAGCGAAGTGTAATATATAAAGTAATTTGTTAAATCTCTCACAGAGCAAACGGCTTGGAGAAATTATCTTCTGACGCGGAAGAAACGCGTAAGTTAGTTGCAATTACTGTATTCCAGCATGTTACTGCTTGTATAGTAATGTGGGGTATGATGGGATACCGTTAGCACCGTTTATCCCATATTTCCGAATTGTGTTTTTAATTAGCAACGATCTTTTTGGCTCGCAGGCTACGGTTATATAATCTATATAACTTTAATTTTCTTTGTTCATTACCAAATGGGAAGAAACAATTGCGGTTTAATGGACACATATGCCCGCAATATTGGCAGCATCGAGCCTTGAAGCTATGTCCTCTAGTTGAAAAATGCTTCAACTACAGTTACAAGGCGCCATATAGTTAAATAATGTCTTTTGTTAGAGTGCATTTTGTCTCACAATACTGTGTATAACATTTAATTCCTTGTTTTAATAATATTATAACAGTGTCTGCCGCTGAGATGGAAGAAGTAATGCAAAAGATTATGGATCATCAAAAGTAGTGCGGGTGGAATAAGAGTCAACCATTCAGTGAGGACGTGTTTTAAACTCTTTATTTTCATCTCATACTTTATTATTTCAATATTATCTTGATGTAGGTGAACTTGTCATTGAACGAATCAAAGTGTTGAACCAATAAACAGAAATAAAGTGTATTTTAGTTGTATTTCATTTATGCCAAAGACAGACAATCAGATTGCCGAAAAATCAGATTTATTAATCCGCCAGTATAGGCGCTAACGCATAATTGAACAAAATGCATATTTTCCAGTTATATATACAAAAAAGTAAAAAGCCGAAAGCAAAGTTAAAATAACAGCTGTTATAACACGCTTAAGAGTTAAAACAGAAGTGCAAAAAATGCAAACATGCTGGGTTAAGTGGGATAGCTCAAAATCCGTGTTCATTTTTAATCTTTAAGTGTATTTATTAATAGAATTACACGTAAATAACACAAAATAATGTTGTAAGCTTTAAAAATTAAGTCTAAACATTCCTTGTTTTGATCCCCACTGATATAGTTTCTAACATGTTACCTACAGTATGTTATTGTATGAAGAATTAGAATTGTTTTAAATAAATTGTCGTTGTTAGAACGTCTATTGATACTTAAATATTGTATGCTACAAATATATTTAAACTTTTAATAAGGGAAAATTAATATTAAAGTTTATATTTTTGCCACAAATCAGGCATTGCTACAATGTGTTTAACACAAGTCACTTCTCATAATTTCTCACCAATTAAGTAACTGCGACCAAATTTCGAATATATTTTCCATACGTTAACTTGTTATAGAGTGGGACACCAAGTTGAAAGTTATTTAATGCTATTCTGCTACTTGTGTATTTCTACAAACTTAAATGGCTGCGCAATTTTATTTATCATTAACTTTATATGTAGTAAATTAAACGGATTTTCTCATGTAAATCTCAGTTTTTCTCAAAACACTAAAACTAATTTTATCAGACAAAATTAAATTATTCGAAATATTTCAGCCGATTTTATTTAACTTCGAAACTCAGATTGATGATTTATATACAGTACTAGCAAACTGCAAAGTTTCGCCGGTTTTAATATTATTTAGCGAGCATTCAAAATAAGTATCTTTGTATTCGTTCTTTTTCTCTCATAGAATAAATATCGTCATTTGCATGGGTGATTGCTTTTGCACGTTTATCGCTCAAAACAGTTTTTTGCTACACTTATTCCAACTCTGTCGCATTGGAAAATCCAGCAGTGTTTTGAATAAAGAATTCCAACAACACTCTGTGCCAGGAATTATGTAAATTGGAAAGAAATTTCGACTTTTTAAATTAACATAAACGCAAACAGGATTTGGGAACCAAGTGTTAATTAGCATATACCGTTAGCACGTGAAGCTAGTTACCCATGCAAATGTTTCTTACAGAAACACTGCCTATCCGTCGAAATTTATATCAGTATTATTTCTAGAGATCGAGCGAGTATTATTTGGCGAATGTACGTGTCAGCTTAAGTATAAACCAACAACAGCTTTAAAACTTCCTTTGTTATAATTTGCTATTATCCGCTTATTGGTTATGAATGAATGTAAGTTATTTATCCTTGCGTGGTGGGGCAACGATAGTCGCTATAACACAGGTGTTCTGTTTCATACACCTCGTGCCCGCTTACGAGTTACCACGTATGTAACTTTGTGGGTGACTGTTTTCCATTTTTAATGCATACTGACAATTTAGACAACCCGCAGATATTACGGAATGAAACACATTTAATATATCGATCATTTATGTATATTACTGTTGTCGTGACCAAAGGCAGTCGTGCTTTTGTTTAATCAATCACTTTACAACGAGAGTATAAGAGTTGGTGCCGTTATAATGTGATTACATCATTTTCTATAAGTCGCAACTCCGCATTGGAATATTCAAATTTAGTTAGACAGAAACAGGAGGCGTTCTCACCGCTTATCATCGGTGGAATTATCGGGGTTTAAGAATATAAAAAGCGACCACACCGACCACATAATCATCAACGCATTCCAGACAAATCGCAACGAAATGGATCGAAAGATTGTTTTTATTCTTCTTCTGGTGGTTCTTCTCGTTTCACAAGCGACGGCGGACGACGGCTGGGTTCGCACAGGTCTTGCGGTGGCACGTCTAGTCGTGGGTCGTCGTCGTCGTCGATGGAACGAGTAAGTACGAGAACTTAAAAAGGTTTTGTTTTGTTGCTACAAGGCATAACGTAATACCAGTAAATATTTCTCCCGGTGATATATGACTATGTTGTTGTAAGCGAAGTGTAATATATAAAGTAATTTGTTAAATCTCTCACAGAGCAAACGGCTTGGAGAAATTATCTTCTGACGCGGAAGAAACGCGTAAGTTAGTTGCAATTACTGTATTCCAGCATGTTACTGCTTGTATAGTAATGTGGGGTATGATGGGATACCGTTAGCACCGTTTATCCCATATTTCCGAATTGTGTTTTTAATTAGCAACGATCTTTTTGGCTCGCAGGCTACGGTTATATAATCTATATAACTTTAATTTTCTTTGTTCATTACCAAATGGGAAGAAACAATTGCGGTTTAATGGACACATATGCCCGCAATATTGGCAGCATCGAGCCTTGAGACTATGTCCTCTAGTTGAAAAATGCTTCAACTACAGTTACAAGGCGCCATATAGTTAAATAATGTCTTTTGTTAGAGTGCATTTTGTCTCACAATACTGTGTATAACATTTAGTTCCTTGTTTTAATAATATTATAACAGTGTCTGCCGCTGAGATGGAAGAAGTAATGCAAAAGATTATGGATCATCAAGAGTAGTGCGGGTGGAATAAGAGTCAACCATTCAGTGAGGACGTGTTTTAAACTCTTTATTTTCATCTCATACTTTATTAATTTAATATTATTTTGATGTAGGTGAACCTGTCATTGAACGAAACAAAGTGTTGAACCAATAAACGGAACTAAAATGTATTTTAGTCGTTTTTTTTAAAATATAATCGACGCAAAGAGACTGAGATTACCGAAAAAATAGATTTATCAATCCGCTAGTAGGCGCTAACGCATAATTGAATAAGCGGCATTCTTTCGCCTTGCGTACAAGGATGGCACGCAAAATCATGAGGCGTTCCATATTCAATTCTTGTAAAAACACACGACTGTCAATTTAAACAATGAATTGACGTTGCTATTGGTTACATAGAGTTAAAGTATTTAGGTATCGCCGATATGGCTATGCGAATAGAGCATGTGAGTTCAAGGCTCAACGCAGCTATCATTGTGGCGTATTTGTAATTGGGCAAGATATTTAAGGGCATTTCAACTCAGTGGGTTCTTATGGGTTGTCTAAACGCTATAAATTGTCAGTCAAACATAACAACTACATTCCCTAAATTGTGGTAAAATAGTCCAATTAAATAGCCAGCCCTATCACTGATACCAGCCAAGTTAATACAGCATGACACATATACAAACATGTATGCATACAAACAAACATTATACAGTACAGTATATAACTTAGTATTTTATATAGTAGGGTGGGGGAAGATGGGACACCTTTTCATTCTATTTTCTCGTCCAATTTGGTGGGAAGCATATAAAACTTAAAGAATTATGAAACCTTATCCCTACGACTCCCATATACCGATGTTAAGTATATAAAACACGACCAGGATGTTTGGATATCATGTGCTAAAGGTGTCCCATCTTCCCCACCCTACTGTATCTATTGCATGAGTCAATATTGCTGTGACGGTTCTATAAACGTGTGGGAATAACCTATACATAAGAGCATGCGGTTCATAATCTATTAATTATAAAGGAAACGTGTAATGATCTATTAAGTTTGAACGTCAATGACAATTTGACATGAAATTTACCGAATGTTTGGTTAAAAGGAAACAATTATAAATTAAACGAATTCGGAGTTCTATCACCAGCGTTGGTGCTGTGGAAGCCACGCAGCCGCGGGCGTTGATGTGGGCGCGATATAAACAATGTAAGCCTTATCTGACAAAACACTTCTGTGACGTCATAACACGATAACGCCGATAAAATCAGCAGGGATTTTAAAAATTTCAAAGTCATGGCAGTTAAGATATTACGAACGGTGTATATTTTATGCTGCCCAGAGCTATATAGACCCTGAGTCCCCTATTCATATGGATAGGGTGGGAAAGATGGTACACATTTTCATTCTATTTTCTTTTCCCATTTTGTAATCAACAAAGAACATTTAAAGAATTATAGAACCGTATCCTCACGACTCTAATAGACTGTTGTTAATTGCTTAAAACACTCAGAATATCGATTTACATGCTATGAAAGGTGACTCATCTTACCCCACAGTACTATATACCTACAATATAAATTTAAAAAAAAAACGATTAGAAAATATTGGACATTATAGGCTATCGGTATCCGCATCTTACGACACCGAAATACATGCGCGGGTTCTTATAGCGCTTCATATGCAGTAACATGCTTCTGTGCCGCATAATGTTGCTGGTTACATTTATGTTGATAAATAAACAGTACGGGCGCCTACAGGCTTTAACATACACCACTGGTACATGTATTTTGAGACATAACTCGTAAGCGGGTACGGGGTCTATGAAACAGAACATACTCTATTGTGGGTTTAGCACGCGTTTTTGGACAGTTTTATTCCGTAGTTTTACCAGTAGCGCATTTTATAACGACTGTCGTTTGATTGCTAATTCCCTTCTTTTTGTTGATTTAAATAAACTAATCTTTTGTACTGTATTCGAAGAGATAAATAAAAAAAATATGATTATGCTGTGTATGTAACATCCGTGTTATTACGACTTTCGCTGCCTCATCGCGCGAGGTTAAATAAGTTTCAATCATATCACAGGTCGTAGAAGCTATAGGATATTTAGCATTATTTATCATCACACAAGGCGTTATGTAAGCTAAAATAGCGACGCCCAAACACGTATTTATTGCGGGAAATGCAAGAACAAGATGAACGCTTTGTGGTTAGAGAACTGGCAGCTCCGAGACCGAGAGCGTAAATAATATTTCCTGTAATACCGACAACCGAAAGCAATTAGCTATGACAGATCATTACCGGGCGTTGTGGTTTTACTTCGGCGGTTAATATTATAAAGCATATCAATTTTATGGTTTGAATTATATGGTTTTTAATTTTTTTATGGTTTATTATCATGGCATATATGTTTATATATACCTTTTTAAAATAACGTGATTCCTTTTTATTCCGTAGCTACATAATTTAATGCAATTTCAAGAACCTCAAACCAAAAATCATTCGCCAATATTTTGGTTACAGTAGGGTGAGGCAAGACGGGACACCTATAGCACATAATATCCAAATATCCTGATTTTGAAAAGGTGTTCCATTTTCCGCTACCACACAATACTTTAAAAAAAAGTGAAGTATAGTGTGGTGCGCAAATTCCTAGGTTTCATGACGCACCCATTCGTAGCACCTCATTCAAACAGAACACGGATATATTCCAGCTGTAGCTACTGTTTACAAAACCATATACAGACGCTACAAGCATGCTGTGCTGTTTTTACGATCACTTACGATCGCATAAGCTACTCTTGTAAATCGTAGATCTGTCACTCAGATATTTAAAAGGTTTTAAGATTGTCGTGTTGTATTTAAGGCATTGCACAAAATATTTCATAAACAGTAAGGCATGGACGGAAAGTAAAATTAATCTCAGGACCCAAGGAGTACGTTCGTGCAATTTAAAATAAAACGTTTACAGTATAGTTATGTTTCCTATAGACACACAGAGTTCTAATAAGAAACACGGAAACGAAAAGATGATTTTTCACCGTTTGTCTCATAAAATTTTTAAAATTGCAGCCTATCGGTACAATTGGTAGAGTTAAAAGGATTAAAATTAATAAAACAGCCTCAAACTGGTTATTACAGGTCGCTGGCGCTTTAAATTGGCCAAGCGGTATAACCATAACAGTTCGGCGCTGTAGGCTTTCTCTTATTAATGTGGTCGACCTATTAGCAACAAAGTAGAAGTAACGAGCTCGAATGTGAGTTTTTCATGGAATAAAGTTGACGATCGGGTTGCGGGGAATAGTGGGTAAAAGGAATCAATTCGTTGCTCGTCGCTTTAAACGCCTGTTAGGCTGTGACGTCATATGACGTCACTAACACTATGTTGGGAGGAAAGCCAATGTCAAATACGTGAGGTGTTTAAACCGGGAATAGTCAAGGCGTAAGAAATGAATTAATGCGGGCAATACGAACGAAAATAGAAACGAGAAGGCCATGGAATTTTGCACAGGATTGTTGGATCGAAGTATAAAGGACAATAAAGCTATAAAAGTGTTAAGCAGCGCTCTACTGGGAAGCTAGCGTGTCAATCAATGCGTCATGCAGTGCATCGAGCTATGGCCGGAAATGACGAATTTACGCGGCACATACACCGCAGGCACGTGCTTCACTGAACGAGCAACAAGCACACACACCTACAAAGTGATTGAGTCGCACAGGAAGCGTCGAGCTGCGACAAAACACGTTCTTTACTCTTTTAAAACGATTTTGTAAAGACTTGCTGAACAAAACACCTTTACCACAATTAGTTTTAGAAAAAAGATAAAAATAAAAAATGTCGTTTTTAGGATTCTTCCTATAGGTAGTCTATTAATTAATTGTGTCTACATTCCTGTGCAAAATTACATGAATCCTAACAGGAAAAAAGAAAATTAACAAACTGTAGCTGAAACACTGGTTATAAAACGATCACAAATTAACTCCAGTGGAGAATACTGGGTAACAGTAACAAAATAAAACAAAAAACAACATTAAAAGGAAAAGGTTAATATAAAAACAAAACATATAAATAAGTATCCGCAATATTCATTGCTGTTAGGTGAATGTTGGACAATTAAAATGGCAGCAAAAGGACAAGATACTGCATTGAAAATAAATATACATTGCACTAACTAATATGGCTGTGTTTTATGATGTTATGTAATGCAGCTTTTTACTGATTTCCAATCTTGTGGCCTCTTGGTGCAAAATTTGCCGGACACAGTCATTTCCTGCACAGTGGAACTATAATACTCCGCTATCGAGAAGTTCATTTATCCGCTCTGCAATTTTGGTGAGGGATGGTCTATAGGTTCCTTGTGGATCAAATAAAGCTTCCAGGAATTCTGTTTCTCCAATTACATCAAAAATTTGGTTGATCCTGCCTTTAGATTTTTCAGTGACATGTTTAGCCACCACTTGCTGTAACAAGGCCCTTTGTTCGTTGATCTGTTTCGACAAGACGAACTTATCAAATGTAAAATCGACCTCATAAAAACTGACAATTGTCATAGCTGTCATCTTTGTCTTTTGTTGGAGTTTATTGAGAACTTTTAACTCATCCGCACTGAACTGATCATTTCTATGCAGCAGCCCAACCTTTACCATGACTTTCACAATATTTTTAAGCATTTTTTCAGCCAGTTTTTTATTCCCGTCAAGACCTTTTTTAACAGTGTATAATTCGTCCAAAATTTCATTAGTCTTTTCATCAATTAGAGTTTTTGCCAAGTTTTTTCCCGCCATTTTGCTAAGGATTTTTTTCTGCGCTTTTAGCGCAAGATCTTTTGATTTCACATCATCAGCCATCACTACAAGGAAAGAACTGACTGAGGTAAAAATCTTAAAAAGAAGGCACTAAAATATCACCTACCTCCTAACACAACAGACATAAAAATCTACAAAGATAGAAACATGATTTAAATAAGACTTCTTCAAATTAGCAATAAAATGCAATCAATTCTTATAACTTATTTTAATAAAACTTTTGAAACAAAATTACATTACATCTGGTTAGTCACATTTTTTACAATAACAAAAACCAACACCAAAAACATAAGCTACCCTTCAGTTACTTTACAAAACCATAGCAATTTTATTTTATAGGCCAATTGACAGTGTTAGTCACATTAAATAAGTTGCAATTATCCAGAACAACAAAACACTCTTGCAATAAGAACATGTAAGAAACACGGCTAAATTACGTGTACGAAGCATTGCAATATACTGTTTACTATACGTGATTACAGCGTATTCATCGAAATATGGGCAAAATATTTGATACGCACCCGAATTCTTAGAACTGTAGCCACAAAAACAAGACAGTCGTTTTGACTTAATGATATAAACAGGCATGCTCTTCTGCTATCGCTTTAACTTCTATTTATAACTTGATATATGCGCAGATGTTGGTCCATTGTGCAAGCAAACAGCTCGTTACTCACGCTTGTTTGACCATTAGTCAACCTAAAGTGATATATTAACACTATGTCAGCGGTCCTCATTATACGTAGGCGACTCTATACGAAGTGATCTAAGCTATTAACCGGTCAAACTAGAATGACTATACTCTTATATCCCAAGAGCCTACAGCTTAATGACAGTCTCCGTCGAAATTGGACCTAAATCACACGGGAGTTTACTGGATATAGCAAATACCGTCACGATCGTATAACTACACTAGGATAACCTTTCACGAAAACGTTCCAAGTAGAATGAGCAAAATTAAATTACGAGGGATTTCCCGGCAAAATTGTTATCGTTTTGCCTTTTTCTTTCGTTCTCTCGTTACTCGTGCCGATTTGTTTGGCAAATCTACAAAGGGATACTTGAATACTACATATCATAAATCATTGCTTTATAATCTGTTTACACCACCATATTTGGAGGTAAACACGGTATTTATAAATTTTAACATTAGTATATACTTACACCCGGATTTTGCAAAAAAATAACGGTTTAGCGAGCAAAAACAGCCAACGCAGTCAACAATTGGATACAAGTATTGTATTTAAGAGTAAATTCTGCAAAATTGAATCAGTAAGAAAGAAAAATGCTGTATTGGGAAAACAAAACATTTTAAGTGGTTTGTATTTGACCAACCGCGATATACAGAAAAATATGTATTTTAACTCAGTCTTTAATTTAACTACACTTGATATTTTGAGTGAAAATGCAGACACAAGATTCAAGAATGTTTAGCGACATTTTTAAAAGGAAATACCAGTTGTAACCTTACATAAGAAAGTTCATACAATTCCACATGTGAATATATATGTTACGAACGCAGCAACTAGCAGAAAAATAGTTGTTCAAAAAGTTACTACTCATTTAGAGGCAGTAATCAGTTTATAGCACCATAAAAATAACAAGTTTATTCCTTTCCAGCAAATAACTTTCTGTAATTCTTGGAGCTTCTTAGAAGAAAATTGTCTTTGACATTTCCAATAAGAAATAGAGCAGATGCAAGCGTGTTGTACCATTACGATGTCTCAATGTGTACGAAACTAAAACAACATATCCCCATAGTGTGTGGTCTCAAGGATGTATGTACAACAGTCTACTTAATTCACGTAGAAAGAAAAAAGGGAATACTGAACGCCTATTTAGGTGCGGCACATTATAATGTACAGGGTGGGGAAATTGTGCCAATAGTGCAATGCACTTGTATATACAACAAAGAGAATAGTTTACAAAACAGAAGAGTATAAAATAAAAAAAGGATTTTAGGGAAAAAACAATGTCAAAGAAAAATTTGTTAATATTGCCTACAAAACAGAGGAAAAAAACAGAAAGAGAAAAATATCAGTTTTTGAAAAAACTCCCAATTTTAATCCACGATTCATAAAAGGATGCATTAATTTTGCAAGCATAGGCTTGTCATGTAATCGAATGTGAGAGAATATGATTTAAAAAAAAGGTTTCATAAAACTGGATCACATAATAATATGCAAAAATCCGACATAGGAAATTAGCCTTCAAAGAAAAAGTTTCTGTGCTTTGTCACTGTAACTTGTAGAACTTATGACTTTTCGTTTAATTCAGATCAAATTGCCTGCTACAGAATTATTTGGTTAGCTAGATTTAGTTTTCACAGTAAATTATTTCTGATTATTTTTGGTTCAACTATCACAATAATATGCAGCATCTGCAATATTTTCTCCGGCCAGAACGATTGTTGTTGTTAATGGAGGGCGCTGGGGAGTTGGGGGCAAAATAAGCGTGGACTTCTAGGTCGGGGAAAGTAGCCTGTAAAAAAAGGTTGAAATTAATTATAATGATAATAATAGTTGAGTCTGCAAGCTTTTTTGGGGTGATGGGTTTGAATTAACAATGTAGTCTGGAAAGGGAAATTTAGGTGTTGAGGAGAATTTAAATATGACTATAGTTATAAAGGCACGTTAAAAGTTATGTGACTTGGGGAAAAGTAAGATTGAATTAGAAAAATTTAAAAATTTTGTTTAAAAAAAATCCTAAAAAGTGTTAAAAGAAGTTTTGTTAAAAGCGTTCAAAAAATAAATTTAATTGTAATGATTTAAAAAATACAAGAGTATTTTTAAATAAGGTAGTAAACATTAATGAATAGAAAAAACGGGAAGTCAGAATATAGTCACGAAACAAAATCCGTTAAATAAGTTTAAAATATTTATGAAGACAACTAGGACATTATTTAATGTCGTAGGTTGAAGTACTTATACACATGATTATACTGTGTTTCAGTAGGTACATAATGCGTTGTAGTTTATATATGTCAACTAATTGAATGAATTTAATTGTTAACTGTGAACATAGGAAATATTAATAACATATGTTCTCATAAATATGTTTAAACATAGCATTTCAGTGTGGCTAAATAACAACCGATGATTGGTTGAAACTAGGTTTTCTTTAAAGCATTAGCACCTGCTATTAGAGATTATGGCACAAATAGATTTTTAAAACCAATAACATATTGAAGCACATGCAAATCTTAATTATGTTGTATGAAGATTAAGTTTAATTAATGATTTGATAAAGAACATATGAGTTATTAAATTGGAGTGGTTTATTCAAAAAGAAGGGAAGCAGCAACAAAAGGACAGTCGTTATAACAACTGAAGAAAAAACATAACCCAAGTTTGGTGGGTTGAAGTGAGAACTAATGATTCCATAAGCTGTGTTAGAAAACTATTGCTTAAAAATCAAAGCATTGAGCAATATTCCATATTCATGAGAATAAAAACAAGTAAAATATTCGTTTCCATAAGAGTGAGGTCTGCATTCTACAGCATTAGATGACATGGGACTTAGGAATTACGACATAACTGCCAAATTACCCAAACACCAGGATCAACACATGGTAAAAATAAATTCAAAACACTTCCAATGATATGATGATGATTAAAAGCAAATGATTTGTTAGTATAAAAATGATCACAAATCTAAATGCATGTGTTTGTACATATAGCAATTTGAGGAAAAAATTGTCAACGTTTAAAATTTTAATAATGTTATTACATAATAATTTAAAGCAGCTTTCTTAGTATAGAAAGAATGCAAATCTAAAAGCTTAGTATTGCATTTAGCTGTCTGTGGAAAAAGTTTTGTCAATGTACTTGTCCCTTGTTACAAAATTACGCAGCATAAAAAGCTGGTTTGTTAATATAAAAAAGGAAAATTTACCACCCTGTGTTTGTAGCCGTTTGAGGAAAAATTCGTTAACGTACTTGCCTCTTATCATAAAATTATGCAGTTGCAGTCAGGGCACAGTCTGCGGGTTGCCGGGCCAACAGAGGGCTGGGGGGTAATTGGTGCAAAGTACGCATGGATTACTAGCTTGCGATTTTGTTCCTAAGCCCGAGAAAACATGACGGGATGTAAAAAATGTGGATTAGTTGATTATTGTGCAGGCAGATGTTAAACATAAATAAAATCAAATTAGGAATGAAGTTTAAAACAAGATGCAAACACAAAATAAAATAATGTGGAAAGAAATTGGGTATCGCAACAAATTAAACCAATAACTTTGTAGCATCTGATGCTAACATGCAAAGTTAAGCAATGCATAACACTAAGCTGGCAGCAAACTAACTACAACAACTTTAGCAATACGTGATAAAACATGTTTCTAGTAAGTTTCAATGCAAACAACAGCCCATATATATCATAGAATTTTAAGCGTTTTAGTTTAAAAACTGAAACCATCTTCAGTGCTGTAAGAATTTTAACTATAAGATAAACGCTACCAAAGGTGCAAACAAAAAAGGCAATAACAGATAATAACAAAATAAAGACAATTATTTCATATATATTGGCTGTTATGTTTGTATTGAAAGCAACCTAAAAGCTGTGTTTTATCACCTAATTTTGGCAACAAGCATTTTACTTTGGCGCAAAATTATTAAGATAAACAACCTTATATTCATACGCCATTGTAATTAGACTGACCTTTAGTTTATTAATCCCAGCTCGGGTGATCAACTGACAATCATAAAGTTCCAATCGACTCAAATTCTGTATTTAAATAGGATATCTATGTTATTGTTTGCAGCACATTTCAAGTGTTTAAAAGTAACATAGCTAACGATAATAGACGATAAGGTACAACCTATTTCAAAGTTTGTTTATTTATATTTAACTTAATGAATGATTGGAGCAACTCTGCAAAATGAATTAGTTAAGGGAAAAACACAATGAACGAAATAACAGTACACTACATGCATTAAACGCACGACTGATGAATTTGTGGTTGCATCACACCACGTGGCATTCACGGGCGAACAATGCCGTGCGTGACGTTTACACGTATAAAGACGATATTCGTCTAGATAACACATATTATGGTATAATTTTTATCCTTTTGATGGCAATTAAATAGGTCATATTTAATAAACATGGCAAAGAGATAGAAATTTTTAAATTCAAACAAAACTCATTGGTTATAATAGTTATGAAGCAGTCTGCTTTCCCTGCAGCCATAAGTTTGACATCTAGGTACTCAATAAAAACAAAACACAACCTGACACCCAACTAGATGCTCGAGACTGTTATCGGTTATAAGAGGACAATTATCGAGTTCCAGAACTTCCAGGTGCTCCGATGCACAAGACCCAGACCCAAGATCTTGAATTCCTTCATCTGTGATCAACTCGCAGTGGGATAACGTCTGGAAATGAATAAATGAAGACACAGAGTAATATAGCTTGTGTAATATTATAAACCAGTTACTAGTGTAATAATATCAAATTTGGGAATGGCAGAACAGCCGTTCTGTTTCATACACCTTTGTGGCATCTTACAAGTTACCTAAGTATGTAACTTTATTGTTTTTTTTTAACATATGGAGCAATTGCCACAGAGTGTTCTGCCCAAAAACACATCATGTCCACTGGCAAGTCATGGTTGTCATCTAATATAACAAATAAAAACAAGAGTAAAATGAACACCGTACCAGTTCTGTTAGTTTGATACAGTGTATTGATAGATAACGAAGTGTTTTGTCCGATACTTGAACGCATTCTTCTAAATCCATTCGCTCTAAATCAGGACAACTCTAGAAAAAAATTTATATAATTCTCCATTCAATATGGGTACGAAAACCTAAGTTATGTTACAGGTATAAATGTATGTCCTAAAAATGTACTATTTTTGGTAAAAACAATCACACACAAAGTTACATATGTTGTAACTTGTAAGCGGGCGCAAGGTGTTTGCAACAAAGCACCAGTGGTATATGACTGTCGTTGCCACATGTAAGGATAAACTGGTTACAATTATTTGTACCACACTCTTGGTCTGGTCCCAACACAACTTTGGCAAAAAATAAAAATTGCTCTTCTTTTAATATCTTTACCTTGGCAAGGCTTATAAATCCAGTATCGGTGAGATTTGAGCACAAAGCAACTTCTAACGTCTTTAACTTATGGCAATGCAGACTAAGTGATTGTAAAGATTCATCTTGAAGATTTAAACACTCAGATAGATTAAGTGATTCTAGGTTCTTGCAACCCTCAGTGAGTTTCTGTATTCCTTCATCTGTTATGTTCTATTTAAATATATTTTAGGATTAAGATATAGTATGGTAGGGGAAGAAGGAACACGTTTTTATTCCATTTACTTGTCCATTTGGTAGTAAACAAAGAACATTCAAAAGATTATAAAACCACATCCTCACAACTCCCATATACCGTTCTTAATAAACAGTTAAACACGATCAAGAAATTTGGATTTATGTGCCCATGCTGTCTACATAACTTATATTTATCCATTGAATTACAATAACAAAGGTCATATTTAATTAATATGGTTCCTGTGACATACCATGGATAAAACAATGAAAGAGTGTTATAAAGTTATGTTAAAAAAAAAGCTGGTTGTACCCCATTACATTTAAACAAAACAGGCGTGTTAAAACATGTGGTTAACCCTGGTTCAAATGTTCAGAAAACATGTCACCCGAGGCATATAAAGGTAAAAGTTAAAAATATTAATAAGGGTAAAAAAGGCCCAAACGTTACATAGTGTATTAATATATACTCACCCCACACTTATGAAGGTTAAGCAGCAGCAAACATGGACAATTCTTTGCAATGTTTTCAAGCGAGTTGTCTGTTAACTGCAACAAAATATTCAATGTTTAATGCGAGTTGTCTGTTAACTGCAACAAAATATTCAATGTTTAATGTATGGCTGATAATTTAACAAATCCATAAAAGCAATTGCCATAGTGCTTTGCCCAAGAACACATATGCCCACACTCCATACCACTATATGCCATAATGTTGGTAGTGCTGAGCTGCCAACACAAAACCAAACAAAAGTAACCTCATTGGTTAATAAGGTAAAAGTAATATACTTTTTATTTGATTGCTTGTATGGACACCTAACAGCAGGGTAAGGCTGGTTTTCATTTAAAACGAGATCCTTAAAACGTACATTGTTATCCCTGTTTTAAAAGTTAGGGTGACAGACCCCCCAGGCACCCCCAATGTTATACCTTATCCAGTACATTGTCATTTGCCAATACATTTAAAATAAGGAAGCTGACAAGATTAAACAGATCAGCTATTCAAGTCACTTATTTTAAATTATTTATCTTGTTTTTAACTGATCTAGGTTCCCTAACAAAGATTAACATCTTTATATATAATCATGACTTGAGCTTTTGCAGGTATGCTAATCAGCTCAAGGCGATTGGGTTGGGCATATGCTTTACCTTTTGTATGTGCATGTAAAATTCATGAACTGGCACAAAAAGGCAAAAATAATTTCTTTCAAAACAATTTTTATTTTAAATCTAAAAATTATTCTGTAAATAACATGTACAAAAACATATATAACTTTGTGGGTGATTGCTTTTGTTGTTTTTTTTTGTATGGTTACTATCTTGATAACCTATATTATAGAACACTGAGTTGGAGCAACTACTGTTAAATGTTATGACCGAGAAACACACCTATAATGGTAGACGGATGTACCGTATTATGAGTGCATTGTGGAAATCTGAACCTTGATGTAATCTAACTAAATCTCATCGTACACCAGATGTAACATATATTAATAATTAATAACTCGTCTATACAGAAGGTTGGCTAAGAAATATTTATATTTAAAACAGAAGGGGAATGTGGTCAAGTATACATTGGTAGGGTCAGTGGCGCTGCCAGAAAAAAAATAAGGGGGAGGGGTTTAAATCAAAAAAATTTCAAAAAAAAATTTTTTTTATTTATTCTTTTATGGTTTATATGGTTTATGGGGTCGCAACCCCTAAACCCCCTTGCTGCGCCACTGGTGGGGTATTAGTGTTTTTATTTGTTAATGTATTGCTGACAACTTAGACAACTCATACGGAACCACTGGGTTGGAGAATGTTGTTTAAGGCTTACCCAATAACACATACGTCCACAATGGTGGCATGCGCCTTAAACCCGCAAACTTTAGGTTAGAGGCAAGTGAAGTAATCACAGACCGGAAATATAAAATCCAATAACTTGCTACAAAACTAGGCGATTAAAGAATATTATGAGTTGAAGTTGCTCTAAACAGCCCCACTCACCCTAGTAACCCCCTTCACAAGCAAATGTTTGAGCTTAGGACATCCATTGGTGAGATGACGTATCCCACGATCAGTGATTCGATCACACCATGATATATCAAGGTGGGACAACAGGGGACATCCTTCTCTGTTGGCAAGGAATAATTAGAAAAAATAACTCAAATAAAACAGGTAAAAAACAGAAAAGTGAAAAATTTGAAAGAACAACAAAGTAAAATATCTGAAAAATGTCTACAGACTGCCTAGACTCTTATAGACTGAAAAAACCATCTATTTTAGTGATATTTAAACTAAAGTATTCTATGTGGTTTAAATCTTAGGGCATAGCATGCCATAGGGTCTTAGATTTAGGCTAGAGTTGGCCCATTTGACACTTAGGGTGCTACAAACCATAAGTGACCACTGCCACTCCACTGGGTTGGAACAATGTCTGTTGAGTGTATTTCTTAAAGACACATATTCCTTTTTTTAATGGTTGCAGCATCAAGCATTGAATTCGACAACCTTCAATTTCGATGCAAGTGCCTAACTGTCAGCCAAAGCGATGGACAAAATGTAATGTACAATTAGACACATCGAAGACTTACCCAAGATGTTTAAGTCCCTGATCAGTTATTTGTGTACACGAGCTTGTATCAAGATAATGTAGCTGAGGGCAATTCTTACCAAGGCTTATAAGCGTCCTGTAATCAACCACAGTAATTATCACAGACTTGTATTTCTAGTATGGTTAGCATCATGCGTGTGTCAACGGTAAATTCAATATGTGAACTATGATTTATTACCACTTAAATCTAAATGTATATAGTTCTGTACGGGTTAAGACGGACACCATTGTTTGTTAGCACATAATATTCAATATTTCCTAATCATGTTTTAAACAATTAACAACGAATTGTGATGGTACAGTTACAAATTCTTTAAGTATTTTTGGTTTACTACCAAATGAGCCATAAAATAGAATGAAAACATAGACATGTATTGTGATTGACGGTCGTTATAAAAACGGTGCAGGTAAAAAGTACTTGTATAAAAGTATTAGATAAAAGCGTGGCAGCTAGGGATGCACATTACAGAATAGTTAGGTATTCTAGGATATCCTAGAATACTTTATTTCGAATCTAGAATTCTGAATCTAGAATTTCGAATCCTTTTTTATATTTATAGGAAAAATGAATTTTTCCCACATGAGTCAGTTTATAGACTCTTTCATAGTAGCCTTGTTGGATCATGAGCTGTAAAATGATCAAAAACTGTACTATTGGGTAGTTTTTGTGTCATGAAACATATAGCATGCTATGAAAAGACGTTGCGAAACGTTTACTCTCGAAAGTCCCACTAACACAAAAATATTTTTTTTTAAATTATTAAGTTTCAAAAATTTGTTAATATAGTGTATGAGATGACGTGTGATGACGTCATTAAACAGAATACCGAATCCCGTAATTAGATTCGAATACAAAAAGATTCGAATCTCACGGATTCAAAATTCTGTAATGTGCATCCCTAGTGGCAGCTAACCCACAATACGTACTGGTCAGTTATCTTCTTGCAGTTGTACAAGTTAAGTCGGTCAAGATTACGACAGTTTTGACTAAACACCCTCAACGTTTTATCCTCCACATTTTCACAACCTTTCAATGATAATTGCTTGAGGAAGCCACCACATCGCTTGGATAAATTCTCAACAACGCCTCCCTGTTAAGGTTAGATATGAGTTAATCTATGGATGTATAAGATTCATATCATTTTCCACTACTTTGAGAAAAGAATTTTTTATTGAGCAAAAGCAGACATATTTCTTTATTGACCAATATTCAAACCAAAACATGTTTTTTCAATTGAAACTTTTTTCGTACTTGTTCATAGTAGTAAACAACCTTAATTTAATATGGCATACAAACATTGTCTAATCCTATATATTTCTCAACAAGAGTCAACATGTGTATGAAATGTGTTATTAATTTAACAATAAAATGTAACATAACATATGGTAGATAATGAATATGTTCAATAAAACAAATATTTGTGTTTTTATCCAAGTGCAAATAATTGCACCTTGTAGTACCATTATTATTAATATAACCCCAATGCTGTATACTATACTATATGGGTGTACTGTTACAACAAAGTAAGCCATATAGGCATAAAAGCTGGGGTGGTACGGTGGGAAGGCCTACCCTGGAGTTTACTACACTTCATGAATTAGTCGGTCTAACTGTACCAATAAGTCAGATATGTTCCACAAAAATGTGTGTCTAACTGTACCTGCCTAATTAAATCCTTAAAAGAATATGCATAACTAGGAAAAGATAAATCTCCTCTCCAAAAAAAGGAATTTATTTTACCATTTGTGCCCTTTGCAAATTGATATTTTTTGGAAACAATACATTTAGGAGTAATCCAAACACCCCTTGCTCACCACTTGAATGTTGTCAATAGTATTATTTAGACTGGGATTAATGGCCGCTATAACACCTGCTGATATTATTAATTAGAATAGGCTACCACCTGTTGCATGTCATCAAAATTGCCTAGGGTTTCAATTAAGTTAGTTAGTAAGATGAATAATGTCAGATCACTAAGGTGACATGGGTCAGTGGTTGGCCGTTTGCATCTAATCGAAGGATACCAGGTTCGATGCTAGATACCAATAGACATATCACATATGTGTCTCTGGGCGAGACAGTTAGTTTTGCTCCAACCCCGTGGTCACAACTGGGTTGTAGCAGTTTGTGTTGGGATAATAGGCCAACTGTGGCCTAAATCTCAAGTCCAATGGAGTGCGAGACTGCAAAACCTCATCCATATAAAATAAATATCAATAATAATAATGACTTCGGTATTAAGATGCTTATTGAATTGAACTTTAAACATCTACATATGGGTTGGCGTAAGCAGGCCTACCCAGGAGTTTTCGGCATTGTATTTATCTATTAATAAACATTGCAACCAAAAAATTAGATTTATTTCATAGAACTGCGTGTCTAACTATGTCTGAATCCCCCTGTATTATAAACCGTTCGGTGATATTTGTGGCTTGGTATTTGTTTGCTTACCTCAACTACAGTTTGAAACAGGAACAAGTCTACCCTCTGCCAGTTGCTGCCATCCAGTGCTAAGTTATTCCATGATGGGGACACCTGTTAAAAAGATACAAAGTTACGTAAAATGGAGAAATAACTGCCATGAGGTATAATATAGGCATATGGTGCGCAAGTGCAACAGAAAGCTTGAAATACTCATTTAAACAATGAAGTAGTTGTTGTTAACCTACAGCTTGCCAGTAAATAATTGACTTTCTAGCAAATAAAAGGGAAATACAATTATCTTTCACGGTGACTCATTTAGACAAAAAGGTTCATGACCCCCTGTAATGGAGTAACAAGCATGTATAAGATGCACAATAGAACACTCATGAAGTTATATATTGCAGTAATAAGCAATAAGACATGAGGTGTATATTATACATGGTGCATAGCAGAACACCAAAGATAATAACTTTGTCAAATACAGGGAAAGTAAATTGTATTCACCACATTAATCCATGAGGTTTCCTATGTTGTACAGCTATGACTGTAATTCTATTTCAACAATGTCACCCTAGCTTTTTACTAGTTAAAAAAACTGTACTTTTATAGTTGCATACGCACCTGTGCGCATCTGCATAAAGTTACAATATCCAGATATGAGAATATCCGAAGCAACAATTCTTTTGGGAGTTTGTGGTTAATGAGACCTTCATTCTCCGAGGGCAGGAATGCTTGGCGAGTTTTGAACTCCTGTGGAAAGTTCACATTGATTAGAAAGCTCAGGTGAAACTACATAATATGAATTTCTTTGAATACAGGTTTCAAAATAAACACATTACTATTATATTTATATAAATATATATATATATAAATTTTATTACATAACTTATTAGGTTACATATAATAAAAATGACATAACGCACTACATAACATAAATGTTTGTTTGTCTTTTCAAACATGATAACAAATATGTTTTTGATTAATTAAAACAGGGAAGAGAATGGTAACCCAATTATACCATATTCAATGCTAGATACTGATAGCAGTAATGGACAAATTCTGACCTCAATCTCAAATACCATGGTGTGCCATGGTGTAGGACCTCAACCATATACCTCTAGGACAAAATGTGTTTCTACAATTGGAGCAATTCGGCAACTTTGGCCTAAATCTAAGGCCCTATGGGCGCTATGGCAGTCCCAAACTGTAGGACCTTAGACATACAGAATATAAGACAAGTTCCTTTTATAAATATTAAATACCTCCAACTTTTGCTTGAAGTTCTCTGTGCGACTCGACATTGCGGATACGGAAGCTTCAAGGTTTTCCTTATCCTCGTTCACGTAATCACAATGTTCTACTCTACGTTTCTTTTTACGGAGTGGCTCCAACATCTACACGGCTCGTGCCATTGGCAATGAGGAGCGACTGTGACAGAACAAACAAAAACAGACACTCATTACACTCTCTGCGATGTAACATAAGTAAAATTAACTCAACTATTGTGTTCAATGATCATACTAAACACCTTGGTCTGTAAACGCTATGTTTATCCTTTTCTGCTAAATGATACGATGTAATTTATTTATACTTGCCTGTCAGGGCAATAACAGTAGTTACTAGTTATATCACGAAAGCAGTTTTAAATAGTTGTAGGCTTGCGTTCAACCTCAAATCTTATTCTTTCGGGTCTAACCACTGCGCCATGGTGACTGGCACATTTTCAAGGTTTTTGATAACAGGACTATATGAACAAACAAGCTAACACCATTGGTATGTCTGAATCATTGTGCAAATAACATTTACACCATGGCACACGTACATCGAAATTTCAAGAGTTAATTGAAAAACCTTTAAACAATGTAAAAAAAATATGGTTTTAACACTTTAAAAGAAAAATAGCATTAACAGTCTGCTCTGCTTACTTTAATACCACCATGGAGAATATATATAAAAAGCTTAATGGTGAAAACTCAACATACAAAAATTCATTGTACTGGCCTGCAGCACTGAGAAGGTGGATTAAGTGTTTGTTAAAATTTAAATAAAATAGCAAATTATATGCGCCAAGTTAACTTATTAAGGTAACTTATCCCTGCTCACAACAACAGTTGTTATAACATAGATATCTTATCTCTGTACTGTTCTTACTTACCTAAAAGCTACAACACAAGATAACATATGCAAGTTGCAACTATTAATAAAATCTGAGGAGTAAATGGAATCAACCTATTTAGCATTAAGTAAACTTAATCAGCACATAATCCAACTAAAAGTAAAGGCTTATCAGTACAAGGAAGTGATAATTGCAGTGATCATTGTTTAATGTACTAAGCTTAACTTACATAATGTAAAAGCAAGCATACTGATTTGCTATTAATATGTAAAACTCTAGCATAGTGTAAAATCTATGTTTTAAATCCACCGAAAGTGTAATAAGGTATAGATATTTCAAACTATACAAATGCATGAATTATAAAAAAAAATTAAAATAAATACTAGCAGTATTCTGAATGCTATTTCCCTTTATAACTATAGGAGTGCCACAGCTTACTTTTAGTCATATTAGTTTGCACTGCAGCATATGTTACAGTTATATAATAGTGGTAATTGTCCCATGATCTGACTTTCTAGGTAAATACAAGTAATTGAACATAAACAACAACCGTGTATTATATAACAACAATAATATAGCAAACATATACTAAAGTAACAAAGCATATAGTTTTAGCCTAATAACACAATTATATATAACTAACTAGTTAATCGACTAGAAACCATTAATAATAGCCTCAGAACGCAAAACAAGTTAAAAGTTGTTGTCCAGTCAGACTATAATGTTCCTAATGAAGCGATGGGCAAAATGGGAAATAAACTGTCTCAAGCAGAAAGCTTAATGTCTTTTCAAATCCCTTGGGGTTCAGAACCTTATGGCAAGATGTACATTGTTAAGGCTTTGTATTATTTCCTACTAGAATCTTGCTGCGTAAGACAATGGATCTTATGTCTAAACACTGACACAAACCAAATCCCAATGGATTTTTATGCATTATCATCAATTTTGCTTGGAGATACCATTTACACATAAGACAAAATGTATATCAATTGTTCAATATTTGTAAAGCCAGAACATGTAAAATTACTTTGTAGGCATGCAAGTATTTTTAAAGTATGGTACACTGCATAAAAATGCTTGGTTTACCAAAAATTTGTTTAATTTATATAAATTATATATTTTTATTAGTGCATGAAGGGTCTTTCATACCAAAATAGCACAATTGTAAATTATACAATATCAAAGTCTAAAAATAACACAGTATGTACAGTGCAGATTTTCCAAATATAAATTGCACAGAAAATGGATGATGTAAACAAAATGATATTTATAACAACAGTAGCAAGATAAAACTTAATAAGATAGACATTGTAGTGATCAGAAAAGCTATTTTATCGATACAATTAGTATAATAATTATTTTATTTGAATTTTAAGGTATACTTCTAGAATTAGATAAAACACAACAGAAAACATGCATTCAAAATAAAACACAATTTTTCGTGCATTCATTTATCTTCAATGAAAGTACATTAGCCGTTATATCTATCAATCAACAGGTAAACTAGTTTTAACTACACTTAACTATATTAGCCACAACAATTTATAACAGCTTGGCATTTGATTGCAGCAGTCACATTTCTCATGGCCTCTATCAAAATTTACGTCACGTTTATAAATTTTCTAATGTCAGCAAACAGTTTACCACATAACTATTGTCAGCAATTTAAAACTGGATATTTTTGCTCAAGGCACGTGTTTGAGTATACCCACTTTTCTTTGTTCAAAAACACGACATCGCCATTTTTAACAAAAACAGAAAAAGGCCGCAAACCGTCGTTAGCCTTCTGTCTGTCAGCTGATCTATCAAAACAATAACAAACATGGAAAACCTAGGTTACATTGCGGGGAGCACAATACTGAACTGTTTCATGCAGTTTTGCGGCATATACCTGTCCCCGACTGACGTTTAAACGTGGATAGATGTTTCATAAATTATTTAACACACATTTTTAATTGCTAAGGGTACATTCCCATTCGTTCACCAAGTTCAGAGTAACATTACATAATGTAGCAATTCAATTCTGACATTGCAGGTTTAATCTTTGTTATTATAACAAACCAATTGCTTTGTTTACTATATGTTGGGATTAATAACCACCCTTCTAAGTGACTCTCCTTTTTCATACTAATCTCTTGAGTATTTTTAACGTTGATCGTTTTACTGTTGATTTTCTTCTGTTCGGGTTCGGATAAAATGATCTTGGCTGTCGTTTTCAAAGAGATAAATAAAAAATTAAGCTATGATATTTGAGACAGATAAACTACACGTTTATTGCGAGCACATGACTGTATACGCGTTCATAAAAGTTGAAGTGAAACAGAATAATTTGCGGCCTACTTCAAAACAATACAATTAATAAAAACATTATCTGAAAAGGTAACCCAAATTATTTCGTGGTTAATTTAAAATATTGAATGTTCCTGCTTTTTTACAACTTTATCTCTTGAATGAAACATTTCATGAAGGTACGAAAAAGAATAACCAATACTAGACCCAATGTGAAGGAGAAAAAGTTATAAAGTGCAAAAGGTATTGGACCAGACTCTTTCAGCTGCAAAACAGCAAGATCTATGCTGATACTCATGCTGGCAGTTGTGGAAGTCCAAACTCGTCAACTGGTACCCCTTCCTGTAATTCAAAAGATATGATGAAACAATTAGTTAACTTTGAACTGCAAATTGAATAGTTCAACTTTGTCATTGTTATTAACTAAACTTGTTCATTTGCGCATACTTGTCTCTAGTACAAGTGTTATGTGTTCAAGTCTCGCTGTGCCCATAATTGTAAGTGTAACCGAGTGGTTTACTATGAGTTGTTGAAATTGTCAGCCTTACATTAAATACTAATCACCTATAAAGTTACATACATGGTAACTTGTAAGCGGTTAAAACGGGCATTAAGGAACAGAACACCAATGTAATAAGTTTATAAGTAACATTGTACCACCATGCAAAGATAATTAAGTTTCATTCATTAGGCTATAAAATTATAGCCTACTACTATATACAGCACCACAGGATTTTCCATATAGAACTCAAATACCATTAACTTACCGAATTAGCAGGAACTGAGTCCCCAATAGCATTGGAAGGAGCGTTAGGGGCTGCCACTTCATCTCCAAGGAATTCATCTTCAAACATATCGTCACCCAACGCATCCAGCTCTGTAGGAAATATAATGTCAATAATTTGTCCATTGGATTGGAATAAATTGTTAAGTGATCGGATATTGTTTACAGAAATCATGTATAAAGTGGTACAGGCGGTCTTTACAACCAACACAACAAAGTCCTGGTGTAGCAGAAGATTTTTAAAGGGGAGGAGATTCAACTGTATTTTGAAACATATTTTATCACACAAGTGCGAAAATCAGAGGTGCAGCGCAATGAAAAATAATTATTTGATGCGTTATATTTTACAAAAAAAGGTTCCAAACCCCCTGACCCCCGTAATACCTAGTTTATGTTGACAACAAACACAGTCAAGGTTGAGCAAACCCTTCCTCTATCGAACATCTCACCTGCTTCTAAATCATCTTCATCCAACTCAGGTGTCCCGTAACTTCTGCCAAGCGTTTCTTGAATTTCTTCCGACATTTCCAACATGTCTGCCATGTCATCTTGCAAGTCCTAATATAAATTAACACAACATGGTTTTATCCATTAACACAACATAAAAGTAAAATAACATACCATCATTTTATAAGATTTTGAAACTGCTTTTCTGATATAAAATACTATTTAAAGCATAAAGATGTAACCTCAAAAGATTTGTCTGGTGTATGTTAGAATTTACAATGACACTTTAAACTTTTTGCAATTCTCAGGGTGACTTGCACACCCTGCAGTACTGCACCATATTAATCATTTACCTCTATCTCATCAAGGTTGATTTTCTTGTGTTCTTTTTTCATTTCTTTGAGTCCAATTTTCATTGCCCCAACCACATTCTTTGTGTCTTTTATTGTTTGTATGGAATAGTTGGTTTGCTCCATGTTAAAGCTTTGGCTCATCATATTGTCTCGTTGTGTTTCATACCTGTGTTGAGGAAGTTATATTATAGCATTATGAATTAATAAGACTAATTTATCCTGTGTGGTGGGGCAAAGACTGTCATTATAACATGGGTGTTTTGTTTCATACACCACGTGACCGCTTACCGCTCAAATGTAACTTTGTGGGTAAATATTGTTGTATGGCTGACACTTTAGACAATTCATCATTGACCACTTGGTTGGGGCAATTGTGCAGAAGTGTCTTGCGCAAGGACACACATACAGACACAGATAATAGTAGCAGGGTCAATCCCCAAACCCTTAATCTCTGGACTAGAGGCAGGTGCTTTTAACATTGCAAACAGATAAAGCAATTTACATTTTCTTCTGCTTTAGAACTCTAAGTGCTCGGTTTTGAACAGCTTTCTTGGCAGGTCCCGGCCTCATTTTTTTCATTTGGTTGCGATACTTTAGAAGCTCTGCATCAAGCTTTGAGATTTTCTTTTCCACTGACTCCGTTCTGTCATCAACCTGTGCCAAATAAATGTTTGTAAATTATATATTACCAACATATGTTACGTTAAGTGTAAAAGTCACAAGATGTAATGGGTGTATAGAACAAACATAATTTATATTTATCTCTATAAAAACAAATGTGATTACCATATTAATAACAACATTGATGAGAAGGAAACTATTAACAAAATGACAGTTTAACACATTATGATAGAAAATTACTTGAGAAAAAGTGTCAAATAAATCAGTTATTACTCGACGTTACCCTTTGCTATACGTACCTACTAAAAATACATTTTTGTAATTGCAATTAGGTATGTCTAAAACACTTTATACAACACTTACAGAGGCAATACAATCATTAAGCGTTGGTGCTGGCTGCTTTGGTTTTGAACTTCCAAAGATTCGATTCATGGTGATAATTTAATGTAAAGCACAGATATCCAAAATACGAGACTAAGTTGACAACATGTACTGTTACAGTTATATATATATAACTATTACGTGTTTTTCGTGGTGGTTCTGTAACGAAAAATAAATTGATTAAGAATGTACAGAGTAACGAAAATCGAAGAATTTTATAAAGCGAAAATAGGCCAGGGGAAGTAACGGTAAAACAACAGTCGTTTTAACATAAAAACTAGCCTCACTCATAACCTATTCTATTATACAAAACATATGTGGCTGAAAACACCCTAAATACTTCATAAAAACACTTAATATCACACAAAAGCAGAACAACAAACCCCTTTCGTTCAGGAAATTGTAATAACAGCTACGCTCTAACTTTAACCGATGGAGCGTAACGTAAAACTCACGTGATGCTGTGATGTCATATAGGCACATGACAGGGCACCCGTGCTTCGTCTTTATCACAGATGAATTTTGGTCATTCTGTAATGGCTCCAGCACTGTTTGATGACTAATCGAACAAATAAGACAAACAAATTACGGAGATGTGTTAACTTAACATACCTTAAAGCCTTAATACCTTGTAAGCGAGCCTATACTTTTATCCCAAACCGTTTTTAATGACTATTTTGCCGCTAATGCTCGTCCCTTGGCGCGTATGGAGTTATAAAACAATGTAACTAACCGCCAACCGCCATGAACTGGTGACCTACGCTTTTCCCCAAAACGCATACTCAGACAATGGTAGCAGCGTCGAGCCTCAAAACCTGCCCATCCTGACCATAAGCAGGCGCGTGAAGTGAACCACGTTGCCGAAAGATAGGCACAACAACAACTGAGCGTCTAACGTCCATGTATTTACACCACAGCGATAAAATAAAAATCACAATGTGTACAATAAAGTAAAAATGGCACCAATGCAAATAACGAATGAAATGAATAAAATAAGGATGAGAAATCTTGACCAATTGAACTGGAAAGCAGATGCTCCTCAAATAGCTAATATATTTTCATGGTTGTTTTTCCCAGTTTGATTTCAATTGACTGTTAAAATAAAACAAAAGTTAATAGAGACCTGTCATAGGATCTTTTATTCAGTCCATGGTTGCCTATTACTCTAACAGCCAGAGTGTTACTGTATGGATCTTAAAAGATGTTAATACTTGACGCTTCCACGAAGATATACGACAAGGGCTTTATAGGTAATAGATGCCTATATTATGTCCATACTTCTATTTGTAATAAATGCCAACAATCTCAAATGAATGTTCACATTATGTCCATAATCTTTTAACGAACTACACAAGTGTATTACGCACCTGGTAAGAAACATGAATGTTGCCCAGGTGTTTGTACCCAACAACACCCCCGTTGTACGCATTTAAACCATTCATGTTCACCACAATCCACCCTTGTAATGACACTTGTACAGCTCTCGGATAAGTTGCTGGATTCCTGTGATATATTTTTATATTTATTCAAGAAGTATTTTATATTTATTCAAGTAGAAAACTGGAGAATAAATAAAATTAAGTTACATATGTGGTGACCAGCAAGCGAGCACAAGGTATAACAGAACACCAGTGTTATAACGACTATCGAGGATAAAAAATATGTTATATTTCTTTATTTAAACCTCTTATCTGTCCTACAATAAAAATTTCTATCAGACATACAGTTTAAACATTATTTGCATTTCAAATTCAGTTAAGTAAAAAGTCATTCCAACTCACCAATGCTGAATGTTCACCGTCCATGTGTTGTGTTCTTTGCTGTGTTGATTTAATTTGTGTGTTTTCTGCTGCTGCAATGTAAGCAAATTAATAAATGAGGAAAAAAGTTTAAAGCATGAACTGTAATATATACAGTAAATGTGAACCACCCGCCTGTTAAATGCAGTAGTATACATGAGCTATTTGACCAATTTTTGTACAAGTATATCTGATTGTTTAGTGTTTAATAAAGTATACAGAACCAATTTTTGTACAAGCATTTCCATACATACGAGCTAACACAATACCTCTATAAGATACAGGTGTATAAAATTTCACTATAAATTTACATTTAAAAGTCTTCATATGGTAAAGTATAAATCAGGAGTACATACCTGTTTGTTGTGTATTTGTACCTGACATGAGGTTCTGTGCTTCTGTTACCGATGCCACTGAAAACACTGTAAAGAAAAATATATTTCAATTTTAAAAAGTGGTTTCAGAAGACCAAAATTATATTTGGGATTTTGTGTAATAGGAGACCCATTGGTCATTAATGGGTTGTCCAAATTATCAGCCATACATGAAACTGAAAAAGTTAGAAAAATATAGAATGACATTAGATGGATATCGTTATATGGTTGGTTACAACTCACTTAAGTTTAGCGTTGGGTCATCAATAGGAGAAATACATCTAGCATTTGAAGCAAGTGGGTTGCTTGGATTCAACATGAGTGTAAGAAGTGGGTTGGCTGAGGTATCCAGGTTCAGGAGACGAGATAGAACTAAAAAAATCAAAATTTAGTGTGCAGATAACTTGATTTTTTCGCATAATCTTTATAGAATATTAGAATGCAGTACAATGCTATCTCATCCATATGGAATGGACAATTTTTCATGTTTCGACATTAACATTAGTTACCATAAGAGTACGTTTATATAAACCATTCTGTTCTACGTGAGTGAGGAACTACACCGTGGAAGGCGAATGGACCCAAGATTTCGGCTACA
The DNA here is from genome assembly GCF_009617815.1 of Ciona robusta. Classification (NCBI taxonomy): domain Eukaryota; kingdom Metazoa; phylum Chordata; class Ascidiacea; order Phlebobranchia; family Cionidae; genus Ciona; species Ciona robusta. The sequence continues at coordinate 2,089,915 of NC_143235.1, forward strand.
GTTGGCCCATTATCCTATCTTGACATTGACACCAAAGATTTTAAAACCTATTAGTGACCATTGGGTTGGACCAGTGTTGGCTAAGTGTCTTACCCAAGAAGATACACCTATGGCTATTAGTAGTATGCATTAATCCCAATATCCTTTAGTTACGATGCAAGCCCCTTCCTAACCACAGAACTGCAAGGCTGTCAAATAAGTTAATTTACCTATGCAAGTACAAGAACATCAGACTCATAAAACATTACCATAATATAGGTGAGCATTAATATAGAACAGAATTATTGTAAAACTTGGAAATTATATCACAAAATACAATACAACAATACTATTTACTTACCACTCCCATGGACCCAGCAACACCCAACTGCTACACATTCACTTTCACTGTTGGCCACAACAGATGACAAGCAAGGTAAACTAAATTTACTTTTGCTATATAAGCCTTCAGCATTTTGACATTCTGTTAAGAGAAAGAAAATTTTTATAAGCCACCATTTTTTAAGGTAAAGGTATCTTCGTAGCTTATTATAATTGTTCTACCTGTTATTGTGAATGAAAGTTGTTAAATTAAACAAATAAACATAACTTGTTTATCTCAGCGTGGCGAGGCAATGACGGGCACATCATAGAACCATAGAGATTTAGGTCAAAATTGGCCCATTACCCAAACACACAGGGTTCTAAAACCCAACAGTGATCGCTGGGTTTAAGAAATGGCCGCTAAGTGTCCAAAGACAAAGAGACCAATTAGTAGCAAGCATCATACCGGGTATCTTTCCGTTACGATGTAAGCGCATAATTCTAATTTAAACAACCATTTACCTTTAGTTACAGTTGGCTTTCCACCACCAATAAGTCCCAACAAGTTTCTCTCAAATTGTGGAATTTCATTTGTTCCAGTTGAAAGTGCTGAAAGAAAGAATTTTATTCATGGACTACTTGAAAAGATACAAAGCTATTCAACTTAGTACAACCAAACTTAATAGAATTATTTTAGAAATATTAAGTTATAATATAACATAGGGTGACAATTGGGTTAACTAAAAGTTAAATATTGTAATTAATTGGGTTTGTTTTAATGTGAGTATAACAGCTCATATTATGACAGAATTGTATTCATTTTACTTTTGGTTAAAAACTAGAACGATTATTAGTGGTGTCGGAAGTTAAAATAACCACTGTAAGTGTAAAGGAAAACCCTCCAAACAAGCGCAGTGACAGTTAGGTTTTAAAGTAAGTTACCTGAGGTTAGTAAGTTTGTTTCTCCAGAAAGAACTTGTTGAATGACTTCAGAACTTGGTAGAGTTAAACCATTTGGTCCATACTGAAATAACAACAATGCCTGATTACTTTTAGGTAATGTTTCAATGGGTAACGTATGCAAAACATATTTTATGGGAAAACTGTGTTATATATCTTAAATATACTGATGTAAGGTAGTGCATCATAGGTTTTAACGTATATAGGAAAAGAACATATGCATAAAAAAATACAGTTAGTATAAAATTTTGGAAAAACTTTTAAAATGATGTTCAGCTTTTAGCTATTGACTTTTAGATTACCATGGAATTGATACATTTTTATGACAAATATTTTTGATAGTTAATAATATAATAATGCTCTATTATAAAACATAGTGTAATTTCAAAGATTTAAATTAACAAATATTAACACAGCTTACCATTTGAGCAAAGGAACATATTTTAACCATGTCCCCTTTGACCATATTCAGCAACTTCATAGTTTGGCACATTGACTTAATCCTGGTGTATGGACTAATGGGTTTAACAACCAAAGTTCTGTTGCTTGCTACGGGTTTTGGTGTTTTAGGCAGAGACTGGCTTTTTAAATCATTGCTGTAGTAGTTAGTACTTGCGACTGGTGTCTTGATCATCTGTTGAAATTTAAAACATAAATACTTTTTAATAAGTCTGCCCAGCGCTATAATATTCGTTGGCACACATGCCTTTATAACAGAGGTTTGGGTTCCAGACCAGGAACTGCTTACTGCTAGCATTCTGTGTGTCTTATTTATAGATTTAAGGCTTCTGTGTGTCTTATTTATAGATTTAAATTGTAGCCAAAGAATTGTAAGTTTTTTGGCAAATTCTTTTGATTACATTTTAAATTTTACAACGCCATTTTACTAAGTTTACGAATAAATTATAAACATAGAAGGGCTTTAATTTTGTGTTGCTGATTATAACATGAAACACTTACGGAGCCATTTTGATTCAAATAAGCGACTAAATTTGATTGAACAATGTAAGGAACTTGTGGTCTTGCTTGGTTGAATAAAACAAGAGAGCAAAGTTTGGCGTTTCCCAACAAACATAGAACACGGTTTTGATCCCATGCCTCTACAGCTGGGTTGTTTTGCATTGGTTTAGGTGATGGGTTAGATATGAAAGGATCCTTTGTAGGAATTGGGTTCACAAACTGTGAAGTGCTGTAAAATATAGCTGTGTATAAGATACAGGGGTAGTGGGTTCAAATCTCTGTGGTAGTTTTTGTAAATTTTGCTAAATCACTGGCACAATGGCACAGCAGTTTGAGCGGTAGAGCCCAAAGTTTCCATGCTGTTGTTGTTGCTCAAAACTGCTACCGCTGTGGGCACACGTTTCCTTTGGCCAGAAACTTATGGTCCAAATTGAGAGCCATACATAAAACAGTGAGAAAATCTTTTAAAACCAACCTTATTTATACTTACACAGAACGGCAAACAACATTGATTATAACACAACTGTTCTGTTTCATACACGTTGTGCCCACTTACAAATTACCACATGTGGTATAATTTGTAGACGGTTCAAATATAATTTAAAAAAATTTACTCAAAATATAATTTAAAACTTACTTTTCAATTACGTTGTTTAAATTAGGAGGTGTACGAGCATTGGATGTTGGGGTGCTTGGTCGTGTTTCAGGAAACAACACGGCTACTGTGGTACGAGGGGATATGTTGTTTATTGTTCCTTGGGTGGATCGCCATTTGTATGTTGATGTTTGAACGGGTGGGTTGGTGGTATAGTAAGTTGATGTTGTTGTTGTTCTTGCTGTCGTTGTTGTGGTAGTTGCCATTGTTGTTGTTGTTGTTGCTGCTGGTGTTGTTGCTTTTAATGTTTCTATGGTTGTTGTTGTTATTGGAGTTGTTGTTGTTTTTGGTGTTGTTGTTGATGCCATTGGGGTTGTTGTTGTTGTTCCCATGGGGGTTGTAGTAGTTGCCATTGGTGTTGTTATTGTTGCTGCTGGTGTTGTTGCTTTTGATGTTTCTATGGTTGTTGTTGTCATTGGAGTTGTTGTTGTTTTTGATGTTGTTGTTGTTGCCATTGGGGTTGTTGTTGTTGCCATTGGGATTGTTTTTGTTTTTAGTGTTGTTGTTGATTTTGGTATTGTTGTTGTTTTTGGTGTTGTTGTTTTTGGTTTTGTTGTTTTTGCTTTTGGTTTTGTTGTTGTTGTTGCCATTGGTGCTGTTGCTTTTGTTGTTGTTGCTTTTGGTTGTGTTGTTGTTGCCATTGGTATTGTTGCTTTTGTTGTTGTTGTTTTTGGTGTTGTTGCTTTTGTTGTCGTTGCTTTTGGTGTTGTTGTTGTTGTTTTGGGGGTTGTTGTTTTTCGGGTTGTTGTTTTTGGGGTTGTTGTCATTGTTTTTGGTGTTTTAGTTGTTGGAATCGTAAATTCAATAAACAACCACGATTTTTCTGTTGTTGTAGTTTTTGAAACAGTTGATTCATTTTCTTCATTGTTTTCTGCTGGTTTCTGAATATGTCAATTATGTTAGCTGTTAGGTGTTTATACAAACAAACATAGGCAAAGTTAGGCAAAGTTTGTGCGATTCGTTACATTAATCAATGCGGTTCTATGAGTGTAACTGGATTTTAACAATGTCACCCCAGATTTAGTTATAAATGCAGTCTCATAGTCATAACATTTAGATGTGGTAGACTTGTAGTGCAATCATAACCCAAGGATACCGGGTTCGATGCTCGACTAATGGGTGAATGTGTCCTTGGGCAAGACACTTAACAGGTATTTTTCAAACCCAATTGTTACTGATTGGTTGTACCACCCTGGGTGTTTGGGTAAAGGGCAATAAATTGTGGCATAAATCTCATGACATGCCTTCAGCCTTGTAAAATAGAAGATTAGTTAGAATAAATTAGCATGTTCATAAGTAACACCAACTTACGATTTCCACAGGTTCATTGGTATTCGAATCCATCGCACTGGAATAGAAACACCATGGCGCATTATCAACTTTGCTGTCAAAACAACATCCTCTATTCATACATTGATCTTTAGTGATCTGTTTCCACCCACAGTCTGTTCTTAAGGAGGAAGGAACCTGTTGGCATTTTGCTTCTGATGCTCTCTCAAGGACTAAAAGAAAAAATCGATTAAATATTTGAACCGTTTTAAACAAAAAGGTTAAAACGCTTGTATTTTTACAGTTAATTATTTAAAATACCATGAAAGCATTTTTGTTCTATCTGTGTGAGGTCTAACAGCATGACACGCTCTGGGACCTGAGATTGTGTTCACAGTTTGCCCTAGACCAAAAGAGAACTGAGATTTAGGCCAGAGTTACCCCCTACAGGCCTAGACTACACCATTACCGTTAGACCCAAAGTGCTACAATTCAATAAGAACTGTTGGCCTATTATATTAACCCTAGGACCTAATCAATACAGAATACAGTTAAGATAAATACAAAAGAAAACAAACACTTACATTTATCATAACATGGGAGGTTCTGCGATACGAATGGGTCCCAACAGCAACCAGCATCCAAACATTCATTTTCATTAGTAAGCATCCAAGGATTGTCCAGCAATGCCTGGCATTCTATCCTGTAGTTTGGTGGTGTGGTTTCACATGTGGGTTGTGAGCATAATGACGCTGTTAATGTAAAATACAGGGTATAATAGATGAATGATTGTAGCTTATTTATCCTTGCAGGTCAGGGTCAAATACAGTGATTATAAAAACATGGGCGTTCTGTTACGTACACCTCATGCATGCCTATGAATTACCATGTATATATGTAACTTTGTTTATAGTTATACTTTGAAAGGGAGTTTTTTATGTGCATGACAGCATGGCTAATTTATTTAGATGAGTATAAGGGATCACTCCAACATACAGTGGTTTTGTTTAAAAAATCAATGTGAAATAAGATAATATGAACTTACAATCTTTTTTAAAACATCTTTGCCTCACATCAGAAGCAGTATCATCCCAACAGCAATTACGAGATAAACATTTCTTCTCGCTTTTACCAGTGTATTCACAGCTAGAAAAAGATAACGTTATTTAACACTGATATTTGAATGCCATATTGCTATTTTTTATGCCCTTTGTTTGGTACGGTTTAATGGTTGCCTAAAATGTTAGTTAAACAGAAAACAATCACCCACAAAGTTATATATTAGGTAATTCTAAGCTGCCACGTGGTGTATGAAACAGAACACACCTGTTTTACGACTGCCATTACCCCGCCATTCTAAGGATGAATAAGTTACATTCAGTTGGTCAAGTTTAACACTTTGGATCAGTAGCTAATGCTGTACTCGTTAATGTGTGATAAGCGATAGGTATATACAATATACAAATATTTCATAAACATATTTTACTTACGAGACCCTCCTTCCGTAAGCGGTTGAGCATTCTGCCGCACATGGAACGTTAAACATTTCCTTCTTCTCCTCGCCTTCTTCTTCCACCTCTCTCACTTCGCTTTCTTCTATTTCTTCCTCAAACTCGCCACTCTCAAATGCCTTCAATCTTCCATGCGTCCATTCCTTACTCAGATCAGAAGACATTTTCCAAACAAATTTTGAGAAACATTCTGCCGAAAAGTAAAAATAATTGTTATTAACAGTCTAGAACCTATCCCTGTGATTTTAAGATAAATTGAATTATTTAACACGGATAAATTTGGTCAAATCTTGGAAAAACATGTTTAAATCTGTTCTTCTCCAGACCAGAAGATACACATGCTGCCCCAACACTGGTGTTTAACGAACTATCGATTCATTCATTCATTATACAATCAAACAAACACATATAAACAATGTATTTTGGGACTTTCCTGTGTTAGATAGGATTAAAATTAATCTATTTTCAAAGAAAAACATTTCACATACCTTGCTGCAGTAAAAGAACAAACAAAACGACGAGAGGAATTTGAATTCTTGTCATCTCAAAAAAAACACTGTAGTTATATAAAAACCCTATGGTGTGTATATATAGGCCAGCAGTAATCTGCGAAAACTTGAAATTATTTGTTCAGTTTAAATGTGAGGTTTTATAATTCTGTAAACATTTTTTTAAGTTCCTACCCCAACCTACTATAAAATATATAGTGGGGTGGGGGAAGATGGGTCACCTTTAGCACATAATATCCAAATATCCTGATCTTGTTTTAAACAATTAACAATGGTCTATGGGAGTCGTGAGGATATATTTTTATAATTCTTTAAATGTTCTTTGTTCGCTTTCAAATGGGGCGAGAAAACAGGACGAAAAGGTGTCCCATCTTCCCCTACCCTTCTATACTACGAACGTAATTATTAATATCTTAGAATGATGAATGATAGCGAAGATATTTGTTTTATTTGTTTGTCACCATTTGATAATATCAATCTTACCTCAACTCACTAAAAATATTTTATACACGCTTTCCTGCTGGCCATATAGCTTGTATATATAGTACGTTGGGAGAATAAGATAATACACGTTTTCATTCTATTTTGTCTCCCAAATCCTACAATATGGTAACCCATGCACCTGACTAACTGTTCAATCCCAAAGAAACTAAACTCCCGCTCTTAAAGCTGATGGCTTATATCAGATGTTCGGCTTTCTAATAAGTCTTGAGGTGACTTAACTAATTTCAAAACTACAACGTTACTGCTTCTAAACAAGTTCACGTTCTGTACTCACAAATAAAAGTTTAGAAGTCCGCGCACCGACCATAGCATCATATAGCGATATTCCTATGTGTGTAGTTTAGAAGTAGGTATTACAAGCAACGGGTGTAATCACATTCTTCACGTCTCACACACTGACTTAACTTTGCGGAACAGAGATCGTAATTTTCAAAATGTCGAAAAAGATTCTAGCTTCGAGCCTGTATTATAACCTATAATCATGATAAAAGCCGAGGGCTCTAGCGTTTGCTTTCAACTAATTACAAGTTCTGATTACCGTATGTGTTTGCCGTAAAACGCGCATGTGTTCTTGTAAAATAATCACTGTATACCAAACGCCGGTCTTTTGTTCGGCGCTGTCTTCCGTCATTTTCATTGCAGGACACACGTGCATTTGAAGATATTTTTAATTACAACTTAAATGACTGGCGCCAGCCTGTCTGCACCAAAACTGAATTACCGTCATTGAAGAATCTTTAGAACTGTGAACATACTATAAGCGGTAACTAAGCGTATGTACAAAAATGCAAAAAGCGCTATAATCAAGACAATTGTATTATAGTAGGTTGCTTTATTTTATCGTCCCATTTGGCGGCATTTACAGATTTATATAACCGTATTCTATCGTTGCATATAGTTTACTGTTTTTTGTAGATTTTCTTTGTGTTGAAACGATTTAAAATGTTTCTTATAACAAGCGTTTTTCTATGTAACTTTTTTCTTCTACCTGTGACTGTCGACTAAGAATATAGTGCTGGTAGGTAAAATGAGACACCTTTATCACATATATCCAAATTTTCTGATGTTAACAATTAACAAGGGTCCATGGGAGTCGTGAAAATAAGGTTTTATAATTCTTTGATTGTTCTTTGTTTATAACCAAATGGAACGGCAAAATAAAATGAAAAGATGTCCCATCTTCCCCACCCAACTATATACCACGGACTTGCTTTTAACTTAAGGTTAAACTTGAACGTTTGAATCCTAAGCATTGAAGCGTAAAATCATGTCCAGCCAGTACTTGTTGTCCTACAAGTTGCTTTAGGGGTGTATTTACGGCTAACCGGACAGCTACAAAAAAACTTAACCATATAATAGTCAACGTATAATCGAACAACTCTAGGCCTTTAAACCTATAGGTTCCTTATATGGCAGATTTCGCCGTAGGCTACGTAGGCCTCCACTCATTCGTGTAGAGTAGAATATAGTTAAAAAAGACTCGTTCCATATACGTATTTGGAGCTAGTAGGACAACTAGACGGTGGGCTACCTTATAACGTGACGTTGTAGGGCCTCACTGCAGTAAAGATTATGAGACTATAACCCATATATTGGAATAGTGGAGAAAACCCCGATACATACGTTGAGGGTATTGGTCGACTCAAAGGCAAAATTTCGCTACAGGGTTTCTTGAAGCAGTACAGGCATCAGAGTGCGTCTTACTAGAGAAAGAAAAAAATGCAAGTATTCAATGGTAGTTATTTTCCGATAAAAATATTTATATATAAGGAAAAGAAAGGTAAACGAAAAGCTTAAAATTGTAGTGAGTGATATATCGACAGCAGAGGTTGCGCTAATACATGTTTAAAGGTTGAATTTATTGCAAATATGTTTTACGCTAAAAGGAAAGAAACTATTATTTGGTATAAGTTACAATGTATAACATACTAAGTTTAGGACTTTATTCTACGTGGGTGAAGTCCTATGCAGCGCTTTACAGCATGGGACCTTAGATTTAGGCCAGAGTTTGCCCATTACCCTGACACCCAGATTGCTACAACCCATCCGTGACCACTGGGTTGGAGCAATGTCTGCTAAGTTTCTTGCCCAGCAAGGTAACATACGCGTATTAGTGCACTGAACCTGTATTCCAGCAACCATCATCCTGCGTTTTAACCTTCATTTTTAAGAGTACGTCTCTTATGTTTCTGCATGACCAGCGAACCTGAAATAATGGTATAGTTTTAACATTCTAAGGTGCCCACACACGATTGCCTGCGCCGTTGCATCCATATAGCTCTGGTCTAATCCTATAGTTATTCATTCATTCATCCATTCATTCATTTTAACCCACAACGTGCTTTTAATAATCCTTATATAAGACAGGAAGCGTGTTATTTAACGCAGGCGAGGAGTAAGGCTATAAGATTTAAGCCAGAGATATCCCATTTAATTAAAATACTACGCATATGGTCTGCTAGTGTGGAGCAAGAAATAAAATATTTCCGTATAATTTAATGCGTTATAGTTTATTTCTTCTAACATAAAAAAATAGTAAACTAAATCACAATATACTTTATCGGTACTGCCATTAATTTTATTGCCATTCGTAAATTAGAGTGTTCTATTCGCTCCTTTAAAACCTTATATGCGCCTCCGGGTTTCAAAAGCGTTAAACTTCAATTCTATTTCCGAAAAACGTAAGTATAAATGCTGCTGCTGAATCAGATTCTGTTAGCAAATCCTTACGGACAGTTTCGATTTATATGTGAATAAGGTTATAAAGATTCTGGTACTACGAAAACGTAACAGACAAATATCAAGGCCAACCAATTTATTGTACAGTATACAGGGTAGCGGAAGACGGGACACCTTTAGCACATATTATCCAAATATCCTGATCGTGTTTTAAACAATTACCAACGGTCTATATGGGAGTCGTGGGGATATACAGTTTTTTATTTCTTTAAAATGTTTTGTTTAGTACCAACTGGGCCTAGAAAAATAGAATAAAAAGGTGTCCCATCTTTCCCCACCCTACACTATATTAAAAATAGAAATATTTTGCCTACATAGCATCGTCAATCAAATCGTATGTTTGTTAATTCAGTTATATGGCCTAATAAATTAAACATGCAATATGCCATGTAACATAGCAATTAAATTATTGCATTCTCAGTTTATAATGTCTCGCAACTACCGGACATTAATATGTGTCCCTTCCCCGTTCCAGTTAAGTTGAAATGTATATTAAGCTTCGTAGAGTTCCAGCCGAGTGAGTCAAAAAGTTAGTCAACTGTAGTTTATACCATATACCGCCGAGATTACAATGTTCCAGCATTAGTTTTATTTGTCGCCAGATGTCTAACGTGTTCGTGATATATATGCCGGAACAAATGATTCATTTCTAACTATATTATATACATATAGTCGAAAGTTGTTTAAAGTTATTTCTGTCAAATAGAAATGGGATTTCTAGACTTCAATGGTGAACCGTTGCCGTTTAAGGAAATACGAACTCATATTGATCATGTAAAACGTCATGGAGTGTTGCAATTCCTGAATATTTATAGACGAGGAAAGGAAAGAAACAATGATGATTTTAAATGGGGCGACGAGGTAAAACTATCTAAGTAAATTACTGTGGGGTAAGATGGTATACTGTTATCGTGTTTTTAACAATTAGCATCGCTCTTTAAAGTCGTGAGGATATGGTTATATATTTTTTAATAAATGTATATTGCTACCAAAGGGAACGATAAAGGAGAATGAAAACCTCGACCATCTTACCTTACGCTATTGAAAATATTTTAACCTATAAGCGTATTATAATGATATAACGCCTGTCGTTTTACTTTTAATTCCTACCTCTTATTTGCTATGTTAATTTAATATATGACCTTTCTATTGTAATCATAATAAAACTTCAAAACTATATCATAAATTAATCTAAAATTGCAAATTTAGATATAACATGGTGCACGTGAATGTTACTCATATTTATGCAACCGTGGTCTACTTAAATATTATACGAGGCCTTGTATAGCGTCAAAAGCGATTGAAATTTGAATGGTTTCCTGTGCATGTTTGTTACAATCGTCCAAGTTTCATTGATATAACGATAAACCATAGGCACGCAAAAATATCAAACATCACATTACTACATTCTGCCTAACCTACTATACCTAAAACATTTTATGATCCCAAAAAATATACAGATGGTTTGGGGTAAAATAGTACACGTTTTTATTCTCTCTATAGTCCCCCTTTGGTAGTAAACAAATCATATTTAAAGAATTATATACCCGTATCCTCACTGCTCTAATAGAACGTTGTTCATTGTTAAAACACGATTGGGAAATATGGAATCTTATTTGGGCTAACGGTATCCATCTTACCCCACAGTACTATCCGCTGCAAATCGTTCTTACAATTTATATTTCTCGTCATTAACTTTTATTATTTGTCGTTTTACAGATCGAGTATTCGGTTGTACATTTCGATGATGAAGAAAAGAGAGCAAGGCTGAGTTTACGAGCCGAGGAAATTCTTGCAGCCTTACAAGAGAAATACAACGAAGCAGATATACCGTAATATATAATATTTAAATGCAATGTGGCTTTTGTAGCGTTTGGTAATTCTAAAATAGACCACTAGCAGGTTATTAGGGTGAAGACGTGTTGACGTCCTATATAGTATAAACATGTCGTTTTTTATTGGGAAAACCAAATATAGATTTGTATTTATCCTTTCAAACACGACTGTGAATAATAAATTATCAGAACTAGAAAAGGAATGGACCTATGAAATGAAAAAACGACAGTCGGTAAAACACTCTATACGGGTAAAAATAAGTTACTGAGAAAAAATGTCACACGCAACGCGTTTCTGCTAACTCCAGCCCTTAAGTCAAGAAATACATTCATCTGCTATAAAGTGAGAAGTGACGTATTTTGTAATGTATTTTGTATTTCAGGATTTGTGACCCAAAGTTGCCAGAAGGCGCGAGCTGGGGTTCGCATTGGAACCCAGAGTTTTCCAGTTTTTGTCTTGAAAATTCACCTGATAAGCCTTACCATGGGAGCTTGGAACATTTGGCTAAAGTGGAAGCGAACATGAGATACAGGTATATAGATATATAATTGGTTTGTATTAACCTTATTCTAATATTTAATTTGCAGACGAGAACAAATTAAAGAGTTTTTGAACCCAGACGAAATGGTTTTATCTCTTACAGGATTTCCAAGGTAAATTAAACAAAGTAGTTACTAATACACAGTGGAGGGTTTTAACGCAGTTTGACAACTAACACTATATATTAGTGTGGGGTAAGATGGATGCAATTAAAACATATTATCCCGTATTTCCTAATCATGCTTTAACAATTAACAAAGGTCTTTAAGGGTCGTGAGAATACGGGTATGTACAATTTTACAAATCTTTTTTGTTTACTACCAAATAGGACGATAAAGAGAATGAAAACATGGACCATCTTACCCGAACTCATTATATAACTCCTAATCCTGCTATATTTTTAATTTTCTTCCAACAGGCTTGGCTGTCCCGACTTTCTCCACCCTTCAACCGCAGTGCCCAACCCCATCGAAAACCCGGTGTCAGGTTCAATATTTTACCCTGACGCTGCGCTCTCTTGTCACCCAAGATTCCCGTAAGTGCGTTTTACAACTTGGTACATGCATTTATATGACATATAAGCTAGTGGGCAGGGGGAAGAAGGGACACCTTAGCACATAATACTCACATATCCAGATCATGTTTTAAACCACTTACAACAGGTCTATAGAAGTCGTGAGAATACGGTTTTATAATTTTTTTAATGTTCTTTGTTTACTATCAAATGGACGAGAAAGTAGAATATAAAGGTGTCCCATCTTCCCCCACCCTAACATATAAAACTTTTTTCATATTTTTGTTTTCAGGGGAATGACAGAGAGCATACGTGAACGAAGAGGTTGCAAAGTTGAAATTAATGTTCCAAGTAAGAAATTATTCGGTACTATATTGGTGAAGGGATAGAGTAAACGCGGTTTGACGGCGCACAGACCAGAACCTATGGTTTTATAAGGCTTCATCAAGCTACTCTAAAGATTCTTTCAAAAACTTACAGTAAAATAGTTAGAATTTACGATTGCGTGTGTAAAGCTGTAAGGATAGGAAAACAAACAATTGCGAGTTTTATAAATGGGGAAGTATAGAACGCGAAAGTAATTGCTCAATATCAGATGTAAGCAACTAAGTTTCAATCGCCACTCTATATTTATATTAAAATCGAAATTAATCCAATTTTCCGATTAAATCGCAGTTTTTAAAGACATCAACACAAAGTCACCGTTTATTGAAGTATTTAATGACAACGAGTCAAACACCGCAGCTAAACCAGATCATGTATATATGGACGCTACAGGGTTTGGTTTGGGACAAACTTGTTTGCAGTGTACAATACAAGCCAAGAATCTGGATGAGGCAAAACTACTGTATGATCAGTTAGCGCCTTGGTGCCCGATCATGGTATGTATTAGGTTTGGGGGAAGTTCAAACCTTTAAAACCTGCTCATCAGTGACTGAAATATATAGCACTGTTGAGGATTTTGGTCGATTCTGGCTTGATTCCTATATAATGGCCTAAAGTCTCACTGTATGCTGGTCTCATCGAAGGACCTCACTCATACAGAATATAAAGTAAATTAGTCCGACTAAAATGAACTTGACTAGAAGTAAAGGAAAGTACAAATACAGCAAACAGTTTTAGTAAATAAAAAATAAGCACAAAATTATATAATTACGGTTATAAAATATGGGACATTATTTGCTAACGGTATCCATCTTACCCCGCAATTCAATGTATCCCACCCATATAAATGTAATACATTACAGATAGCTCTGAGTGCCGCCTCTCCGTTTTACCGAGGATATATTACAGACACCGACACACGTTGGGGCGTCATCTCGGCGAGTTGTGATGATAGAAATGCAACAGAAAGGCAAGTTTTAAAAAGATTGTTTAATTAGGATACAAAATTATGAACAGTTACATACATGGTAAGTTGCAAGCCGCGGGCACGAGGTGTAGGAAGCAGGACACCCGTGTTATAACGACTGTCAATGCCTATCTTGCGAAGATAAATAAGTTTTACAACCATTACATTGATTCACAAGATTATTAATGTGCATTAATATTCCACTGTATTCGCGCAGGTCAACGGATCTAAAACCACGGCACGGACCAATTGAGTTATATTTATCACCCCAGTATCATAAGTACAACGATCTTAACTCTAAGATGAATAAAGAAGCAAAGAATACGCTGTTAAAAGGAGGTTGGTTTATATGCGCTGATTATTTTAGCCCACATATGCGTTGCTGGTAACAATTTTAACACTGATCAAGAAAAACAATTTTAAAGATATAGTTATGCGTATCGGTAGTCCTAAATTCGAGGTCATATATAGTATTGTGGGACACGAATATATACCACGAGCACCTATAAATCACCTGTCCTGTGCAGTCAAACTGTATATTTAGCATGGTTTTTAAGAGCGGTAAGTTGCATATGCATTATATTCACAGTGCTATAGTGGTATAGCACCTTAAGTGACGATGAATTTATATGAGCATTTATAAACGTAAAGTATTCTACCATATAGGTGTGGAAGAAGGGATTGCAAACCACATTGCCCACTTATGGGTGAGAGATCCGTTGAATTTATATTCGGGTAGAATTAATATCGACGATGAGACTGAAGCTGATCATTTTGAGGTAAATATGCAAAATATAGGTGTCTCTATATGCAATAACAGTTGAATAAAGGTAACTTGCTTTATTGTCGTGTGGCCGGAAAACATCAGTCGTTATAACACGGGTTTAACACCCCGTGCCGGCTTACGAGTTACAATTCATGTTCCTTTTTGAGTTTTTTCCTTTGTTAAGCTGATAATTTGAACAACCTATTACCACTAAGTTGGAGGTAGGCGCGCTAAGTTACAGGGCCTCACGTTGAAACTAAATCACTGGTTCGTAGGTTAAAGAAGTTAATGCCAAGTATCATGACCCATACAGTTTAATTTTAATGGTAGTAGCAGACGAAAACTTACAATTCCCTTGTAGGTTTAAAAACGAAAAGATTTGATCATATATAGCTTATGAGTCATAAACAATAAAATAGTCGGTTGGGGTAATTTAAGCCCATGTTTTCTTTCCCTTCATTATTCCGTTTCATCGAAAACATTGAATATTTACAAAATTATATAATCGTTTCCTCACGACTGTTAAATTGACGTGGTTGTTGTTAAAAACACGGTTAGGAAATATGAGATATTACGTGCAAAAGGTAGGCTATCCATCTTAACCCACAGTGCTGTACAACGTTACTAATAAAACAACATTTATGCAGTACATCCAGTCAACAGTCTGGTATTCCCTGCGTTTCAAACCACCGACACCGGACAACTCCATTGGTTGGAGGATTGAGTTTCGTGTTCTTGATGGTCAATTAACGGACTTTGAGAACGCTGCGTATATTGTGTTTGTTGTTCTACTGACGCGAGTCATACTTGCTAAGCATCTTGACTTTACAATACCAATGTCGCGTGTAAGTGTTAAATATATTTAAATGAATAACACGAATGAATTTTATTTATCTTTTTTATTGCAATAACTTCTGTCATATTAGTTAACTTTTTGAAAAGATGAAAATTAACAGCAAAAAGACAGTCGCTGTAACACGATATCGGGTATTGCAACGATAAAACTACATATACGTGGTAACTTGTAAGAGCAGGGCACAGCATGGTCTATGAAACAGAAAATGTAGTAATTGGCCAAAATACAAGACCTTTGGCGTGACTTTGGTTTGAAAGACCTCATCCATATATAATAAAACTTAATATGAAAGAATTTGCATCAATAAAATAGTTTATTGTTAAAATGTTAAAACTTTACAGATAACGACAAACATGAAGAGAGCACAAAAGAAAAACGCAGTTCTGTCTGAATTATTTTACTCCAGAAAATGCATCAAAAACAACAAAGTAGAGAATGGAAAAATCAAAGGTATGAATGTACTTTATTTATTTATTTATAAACATACGTCAAATGCGTTTATAAAATATGTGTAAAATACACAGTAATGCTTGGGGAAGATGGGATACCTGTTTACTCATTTTCTCATCCTATTTGGTAGCAAACAAAGAACATTCAAAGAATTATAAAACCGTAATCTCGCGACCCCCACAGACCGTTGTTAATTGTTTAAAACACGTTCGGGACAATTAGATATTATGTGGTAAAGGTGTCCCATCTTCCCCTACCCTACCATATATCTCCCCCTATCATCATATAGCATATTCTATACAATTTTAGAGAGCAGCACCTCAAGACAGAATGGATGGGTAGAAGTTGACGAAGAGATGACGATAGACAGGTTTATAAACGGAAAGGTGAATATACCATTATGTATGGCTGACAATTTAAAAAAAAACAGTGTAGACCACTGGGTTGCAGCGAATGCTGTTAAGTGTCTTACCCAGGGACATAGGTATCGCCCACAATGGTAGCAACGTCGTGCCTGCATCCATTTATATTTTTATGCGAATGGCGCGCGCTGTAACCACGCCTTAATTAAGCAGTGTGTTAATAATTTATTAATATTAAAAAAGGGACTTTCAAATTACTATAAAGGGCAGTTATTAGTATAACGGATCTCTGAATTGTAGTAAACATTATGTGGCATTTAAATTTAAAATCATATAATTAATTTACATTTATCACAATAAGGAGGGATTCACGGGCGTGATACCCGTGATTCGTGAGTACCTGGATGAAACAGGAATTCAAACCAAAGCAAGAAATGTAATTGAACGTTATTTGGAACTTATCAGTAAACGAGCAAGTGGTGAGTGGTTGTTTAGACATATTTTGATCCTAACTACATCGATTTATTTATCTTTTATGCCGTTAGGGCAGTATAGGCTATAATTTGGGGTAAGATTGTTCATGTTTTTATTTTATTTTCGTCCGATTTGGGAGCAAACAAAGAATATTTACAGAGCTGTATAACGCATTTGTAAATATCTGGACTTTAGTAGTATTTGTTTTAAAATAGTGCAGGGAAAAATAGAATCTTATTTTAACCATTATATAGGTGAGTGCCTCACTGCAGCTCAATGGAAACGACATTACATTCGAAGTCACCCAGATTATAAACAAGATTCTGTTGTGTCACAACTAACAGAGTACGATCTTCTCAAGACATGCGACAAACTTGAAAAGGGGGAAACTTACGAACACCCGGTGTATTTGGACGTACAGCACCTAAACCAAAACGGCGCATGATGAAAATCTGCTAGAGTGAAGTCGTACCGTAAAGGCAAGACATGGAAATATAAGCCAGAGTTGGCCTATTACCCCGACATTGTATGCGAGCATTCAATTCTTTATGGGTGAGGTCCTACAGCGAGGTATGTTCTTCGCCGTAGAACCCCAACCATATATAGAATATAGAATACATCTATAGCATTTAGAATTAAAGCACAGATATTTTTACCCATATATTTTTAAATCTTCGTGTTTATACCTGTGTATTGTATTTAAACGTAACCTGCAATTTTATTAATATTTTTATATCATTTGTAATATTTCATTATGTATAGTTATATAGTAGAGTGGGAAAGATGGCACACTTTTTCAATCTATTTCTCGTCACATTTATAGTATTATATAGTAGTAAACAAAGATCTTTTGAAGAAATGTTAAACCGTATCCTCACGACTCCCACAGACGGTTGTTAATTGTTTAAAAGACGATCAGGATATTTGGATATTATGGGTTAAGGGTGTCCCATCTTACCCCACAGTAACGCTTACCGTCGTGTGTTTAATTGTTTGTTTAACTTATTTTTTACTGCTACTTATTCTCTTAGGATATTTTTCTTATAGATCAAATTAGAACCAATATGAGCAGGCGACATTTGAACTTCTATAAACTAGAAAATTTATATCATACGATACTATGTGATGTTTATATTTACCCATTAAAAATTATTTCTAAAGGTTCTGCATATAAGTTAAAGTATTTGGGTAGAACGTTGTCGTATTCTAGTTCCAAGCAGCATGTCAATGAACTGCATATAGTTTGTATTAACATTGGTTTAACATCAGTGATTCCCAAACTTTTAATATGTGATACAACTACAAGTATATATGTAATAACGGTTAGTGGCTATACAAGTAGTATAAAGTATGATATTTTCAAATAGCTATTTGTTTGATGGCAAATCATTTCCAAGCCATATTAAACAGAGAGGGCAAAACTCATAAGTTTGAATGCATTGCATTGTATCTAGATAGTAGGATGGGGGAAAAGGGGACACTTTTTGTTTTATTTTCCCGTTCCATAAGGTATAGTAAACAAAGAACATTCTTAAATTGTAAAACCATATCCTAACGACTCCCATAGACCGTTGTTAATTGCGCTTAAAACACGATCAGGATACTTTGCGGAACAGAGATCGTAATTTTCAAAATGTCGAAAAAGATTCTAGCTTCGAGCCTGTATTATAACCTATAATCATGATAAAAGCCGAGGGCTCTAGCGTTTGCTTTCAACTAATTACAAGTTCTGATTACCGTATGTGTTTATGCCCAGGTAGTAATTGTTGTTTTACAAGTTGCTTTATGGGTGTATTTACGGCTCATAATATCCGAATATCCTGATCGTGTTTTAAACAATTAACAACGGTCTATGAGAGTCTTGAGCATATAGTTTTATAATTCTTTGAATGTTCTTTGTTTACTACCGCATGGGACGAGAAAATAGAGTTAAAATGTGTCCCAACTTCCCGCATCGTACTACAACATAAGCTCAACCTTTTATTCTACATGGGTCAGGTGGTCAATTGTTTTACACCACAGAACTGGAGCAAGGCTAAGAATTGGGCCAGAGATGACCCATTAATATACTACGCATACATTCTGCAATTGTAAAGCAAAAACAACATCATTTTTGTGTAACTTATTGTGTTATATATTATTTCTAACATAAAAAATAGTTAACCAAGTCACAATAAACTTTATGGGTACCGCCATTAATTTTATGGTCATCCATAAATTAGAGTGTTCTATTCACCCAATTTAAATCTTTATGTGTCGCTGGGTTTTACAAGCATTATACTTTAATCCTGTTTTCGAAAAAAACGTATTAAGTATGAATGCGTCTGCTGAATCAGATTCGACAGTATTTCTGCGTCTGCTAATTCAGATTCGCCGTATTTCTGATTCAGGTATATTGCTTAGTAAATCAAACATGCAATACCGGATGTAATATATAGCAATTAGATTGTTTTATTCCGAGTATAAATTGTCTCGCAACTACCGCAAACTAAAATAAGTTTCTAACCCGTTCTGGTTAAGTTAAAATGCATAGCAAGCTTTCTTGATCTTGTTCATGAGTTCCAGTCGTGTCAGTCAAAATGTTAGTCAACTGACATGTTATACCATATATGGTATAACATGTCAGTATAACATGTCAGGATTATGTAATCTCGCTTATAGTTATACCATATATGGTATAGAGATTATGTCATGTTCGAGCATAAGTTTTGTTAACGCACAATACCGAACACGTTTGTTGTATATAGTTGTTTTGTCGGAACAAGTAATTCATTTCTAACTTTATTTTGTACACAGTACAGTCGTAAGTTATTTAAATTTCTGTCAGTGCGAAATGGGATTTTTAGACTTCAGTGGTGAACCGTTGCCGTTTAAGGAAATACGAACTCATATTGATCATGTAAAACGTCATGGACTGTTACAATTCCTGAATATTTATAGACGAGGAAAGGAAAGAAACAATGATGATTTTAAATGGGGTGACGAGGTAAAACTATTTAAGTAAATTACTGTGGAGTAAGATGGTATTCTGTTATCACATAATATCCTGTATTCCTTTATCTTGTTTTTAACAATTAAAATCGCTTTGTACAGTCGTAAGGATACGGTTCTAAATTGTTCTAAAAATATTTTTTATTTACTACCAAATAAGATAATAAATGCTATTTTGTTTTCTTTCACCTCACCGTATTATAACGCCTGTCGTTTTACTTTAAATTTCTATCTCTTACTCTGTATGTTAATTAAGTATGAAATTTGTTGTTGTAATCAAAGGCATAATTTAAAAATATATATTATATAGTAGGGTGAGTAAAAATGGAACACCTTTTCATTCTTTTTTCTTGTCCCATTTGGTAGTAAAAAAGAACATCCAAAGAATTATTGAACCGTATGCTAACGGCTCCCATACAGACCGTTGTTGATTGTTTAAAACACGATCAGAATATTTTGATATTATGCGCTAAAGGTGTCCCATTTTGTCCCAAAGTACTAACCGCTGCTATTCGATTTTACAATTTATATTTCTCATTAACTTTTATTATTTGTCTTTGTACAGGTGGAGTATTCAGTTGTGCATTTTTCTGATGCTACAAAGAGAGCAAGTCTGAGTTTAAGAGCCGAGGAAATTCTTGCAGCTTTACAAGAGAAATACAACGATGCAGATACAACGTAATATATAAAATATGAATAAACTGTGGCTCTCATGCATACAGTGATTCAAAAATTGAACCCAAGCAACCTGCTAAACAGTTAACGTTATAAAAAAAAACTCAACTATAAAGTGGGAAATAATGTAATTTGTATTTCAGAATTTGTGACTCAAAAGTGCCAGAAAGCGCGAGCCGGGGCTCGCATTGGAACCCAGAGTTTTCCAGTTTTTGTCTTGAAAGTTCACCCGGTAAGCCTTACCATGGGAGCTTGGAACATTTGGCTAAAGTGGAAGCGAACATGAGATACAGGTATATGGATATAATTGATTTGTATTAACCTTATTCTAATATTTAATTTGCAGACGAGAACAAATTAAAGAGTTTTTGAACCCAGACGAAATGGTTTTATCTCTTACAGGATTTCCAAGGTAAATTAAACAAAGTAGTTACTAATACACAGTGGAGGGTTTCACCGCAGTTTGAAACATAGTATTCCGTATTTCCTAATTATTTTTAACAATTAACAACGGTATATAGGGGTTGTGAGAATACGGTTTTAAAAATTCTGTAGAATCCGTACGGGTCTGTAGGCACTGGCTGTGACCTACTAGCTTACGAACGAACCAGTTATGCGTAATCAGCAATTTAGTCTGTCTCACCACGTCGAGTTACGTCGTAACCGGCTATTTCCCGCCCGGCTAATTCCCCACCGGCTAATTCCCCCCAACGACTATTTCCCCCCGGCTATTTCCCCTCCGTGACTATTCCCCTCCGGCTATTTCCCCTCCAAGACTATATCCCCCCCGTGACCTTTCCCCACCGGCTATTTCCCCCCGATGACTATTCCCCCCCGGCTATTTCCCCCCAAGACTATTCCCCCTTGGCTAGTTCCCCCCCGTGACTATTCCCCCCAGGCTCTTTCCCCCCGGCTATTTTCCCCCCGACTTTTCCCCCGGCTATTTCCCCCCCGGCTATTTCTCCCCGGCTATTCCCCCCCGGCTATTTCCCCCCCCCAGCTATTTTCCCCCGACTATTCTCCCCCGGCTATTTCCCCTCGGCTATTTCCCCCCCGTGACTATTCCCCCAGGCTCTTTCCCCCCCGGCTATTTCCCCCCCGACTTTTCCCCCCGGCTATTTCCCCCCCGGCTATTTCCCCCCCGGCTATTTCCTCCCGGCTATTTCTCCCCGGCTATTTCCCCCCCGGCTATTTCCCCCCCAGCTATTTTCCCCCGACTATTCTCCCCCGGCTATTCCCCCCGGCTATTTCCTTCCGGCTATTTCCCTTCCGACTGTTCCTCCACCGGCTATTTCCCCCCATGACTATTCCCCCTGTGACCATCGTGTTAGCGTGTTAGGGGTTAGCCGGGAAATAGTCACGGGGGGAATTAGCCGGGGGAATAGTCACGGGGGGAATTAACCGGGGGGAATAGTCACGGTGGGGAATAAGCCGGGAGGAATAGTCACGGGGGAATAGTCACGGGGGGGGGAATATCCGGGGGGGGGGAATATCCGGGGGAATAGTCACGGGGGGAAATAGCCGGGGGGAATAGTCACGGGGGGGGAATATCCGGGAGGAATAGTCACGGGGGGGAAATAGCCGGGGGGAATAGTCTTGGGGGGAAATAGCCGGAGGGTAATAGTCACGGAGGGGAAATAGCCGGGGGGATGGTCACGGGGGGAATTAGCCGGGGGGAAATTAGCCGGGGGAAATAGTCAGGGGGGAATAGTCACTGTGGGGAAATAGCCGGGGGGAATAGTCACGGGGTGGAAGTAGCCGGGGGGAATAGTCACGGCGGGGAAGTAGCCGGGGGGAATAGTCACGGGGGGGGGGGGGAATAGTCACAGGGGGAATTAGCCGGGGGGGAATAGCCGGGGGGAAATAGTCACTGGGGGGAATTAGCCGGGGGGAATAGTCACGGGGGTAAATAGCCGGGGGGAATAGTCACAGGGGGGAATTAGCCGGGGGGAAATAGCCGGGGGGAAATAGTCACTGGGGGAATTAGCCGGGGGGAATAGTCACGGGGGGAATAGCCGGGGGGGAATAGTCACGGGGGGAAATAGCCGGGGGGGGAATAGTCACGGGGGGGGGGAATATCCGGGAGGAATAGTCACGGGGGGAAATAGCCGGGGGGAATAGTCTTGGGGGGAAATAGCCGGAGGGTAATAGTCACGGAGGGGAAATAGCCGGGGGGGAATGGTCACGGGGGGAATTAGCCGGGGGAAATAGTCAGGGGGGGAATAGTCACTGTGGGGAAATAGCCGGGGGGGAATAGTCACGGGGTGGAAGTAGCCGGGGGGAATAGTCACGGCGGGGAAGTAGCCGATGGGGAAAAAGCCGGTGGGAAAACGCCTGGGGGGATATAGCCTAGAACCGAGTTACGTATATACAGTGTATTTACAGTTCAGATGGTACACAGCGGCAAAAGTACATATTCGGGTAAACCAAATTCAATTGCAAATCACCAATTGACTAAGGCAACTAGTCGAGCTAATGAACCAATTAAATTAATCAACTAAATAGAACTAAATTTCGGAAGTTAACAACCCCGGTCAAGATCACGGATGTCACCTTATTCAAATATAATACAGAATTAGCGTTAGTACAGTTTTAAGTGATATAAAATAGACTGTCATTACGAATAATGGAACATAGGTACAACGCTAAATCACTGCGATTAAACTGGATTAATAATACTTAAGAAATGCTGCCCTGCACAGAACCGTTGCACAGAACTAAAAATAGCTACATTGAACTTAGCTTTGCGGTTAACAAAGGAAATGGAAATAAAGGCGGTTTCGTAACGCATGGTAATTTTGGAATGCTACAGCATAGATATCGCATAACACAATGGAGGGGAATTAATAACCGTAACATATTCTTTGTTTACTACCGAATGCTACGATAAAAGGGAATGAAAACATGAACCATCATACACCAACCTATTATATAACTCCTGATAGTGATACTGCTAAACTTCGACTATTCTTCCAACAGGCTTGGCTGTCCAGACTTTCTCCACCCTTTAACCGCAGTGCCCAATCCCATCGAAAACCCGGTATCAGGTTCAATATTTTACCCTGACGCCGCGCTCTCTTGTCACCCAAGATTCCCGTAAGTGCGTTTTACAGCTTGGTATACAAAGTATATACAGCCATCCATGTTTAACCTTTATTTATATAAGGCAGGTACGTTCAAGCACTTTGCCAACCAAGTCGCATTACCCACCAACAGATCGATTTTATTCGTTATAAACGGGTATGGCAGCACGCATAAGTCCATGTAATTTGGAAATTGTCTAATTTTAAGTTAATTTAAAATTAAAGCCCACTTTATAATTGGATTCATGTAACATATAGCAGGGTGGGAAGAAGGGACACCTTTATAGCCTATGATATCCAAATACCCTAATCATGTCAAATGAGACGAGAAAATAGAATGAAACGGTGCCCCATCTCCCCCAACCCTTTTGTATGGAGGTTCCATTTATAATCTTGTATTCAGGGGAATAACAGAGAGCATACGTGAACGAAGAGGTTGCAAAGTTGAAATTAATGTTCCAAGTAAGAGATTGTTATGTACTATATATATATAGGTGAAGGGATAAAGTAGACGCGGTTTAACGGCGCACAGACCAGAGCATTTGGTTTTATAAGGTTTCATCAAGCTACTCTAAGTTTCTTCCAAAACATTACAGTGGATTAGTTAGAATTTACGATTGCGTGTGTAAAGCTGCAAGGATAGGAAAACAAACAATTGCGAGTTTTATAAATGGGGAAGTATAGAACGCGAAAGTAATTGCTCAATATCAGATGTAAGCAACTAATATATCAGTGGCTCATCTGGTGTAAAAACGTAGTGTATTTCCAACGTTTCGTCTGCCATACGGCGACACTTCATCAGGGAATGAAACGCAACAGTTACAACAAGCGAAAAGCAGGAAAGGGTGGGGAAAAAGGCGATATTAACGTGATAAGGCCACTGTAAGGAAGAGACGGTGCGGTGACTGTGAGGGTGTGTACATCGGAGAAACGGGCAGAGCTCTAAAACGCGCTTGAAAGAACATCGCCGAGATGTCGCAGCAAAGGACGCGAGCAAGACGGCTCTGTCCAAGCACTCAGCTCTATGTAATCACCGAGTGGCGTTTGAGAACGTTCGAATTCTCGAACGGGAGACTCACGACCTGACCAAATGTGTGTTTTTAGAGACTCTACACATTCACACACACCGAGAATGTGTCAACAACAAAGAACAATGCACCTATTTCCCCACAGTTTACAACAACCTGATATAAATTTTCAGTTTTCGATTTTTCACGTGACTGCTGTTGTGCGTTTTTGCCCTCCCACCGTCTCTTCCTTACAGTGCCCTTATCACGTTAATATCGCCTTTTTTCCACCCTTTCCTGCTTTTCGCTTGTTGTAACTGTTGTGTTTCATTCCCTGATGAAGTCTCGCCGTATGGCAGACGAAACGTTGGAAATACACCACGTTTTTATACCAGATGAGCCACTGATATATTGTTTATACTATGCCTGGTAGCAGAAGTAACAGAATGTAAGCAACTAAGTTCCAATCGCCACTATATATCGCTATCCAATCGCCACTCTATATTTATATTAAAATCGAAATTAATCCAATTTTCCGATTAAACCGCAGTTTTTAAAGACGTCAACACAAAGTCACCGTTCATTGAAGTATTTAATGACAACGAGTCAAACACCGCAGCTAAACCAGATCATGTATATATGGACGCTACAGGGTTTGGTTTCGGACAAACTTGTTTGCAGTGTACAATACAAGCCAAGAATCTGGATGAGGCAAAACTACTGTATGATCAGTTAGCGCCTTGGTGCCCGATCATGGTATGTATTAGGTTTGGGGGAAGTTCAAACCTTTATAACCTGCTCATCAGTGACTGAAATATGTAGCACTGTTGAGAATTTTGGTCGATTCTGGCTTGATTCCTATATAATGGCCCAAAGTCTCATCGAAGGACCTTACTCATACAGAATATAAAGTAAATTACTCCGACTAAAATGAACTTGACTAGAAGTAAAGGAAAGTACAAATACAGAAAACACTTTTAGTAAAAAAAAAAATAATCACAAAATTATATAATCACGGTTATAAAATATGAGACACTATTTGCTAACGGTATCCATCCTACCCCGCAATTCAATGTATCCCACCCATATAAATGTAATACATTACAGATAGCTCTGAGTGCCGCCTCTCCGTTTTACCGAGGATATATTACAGACACCGACACACGATGGGGCGTCATCTCGGCGAGTTGTGATGATAGAAATGCAACAGAAAGGCAAGTTTTAAAAAACTTAAAGATTGTTTAATTAGGATACAAATTTAGGGAAACGTTTTCGGTCGAACTTTACGTATATGTTTCCCAAACCGGTGGTCACTAATGGGTTGGCTAAATTATTATTCATAAATTAAACAAATTTACCACAAAGTTACATTCGTAGTAACTTGTAAGCGTGTACAAGGTGTATGAACCAGTACCCCTGTGTTATAGCCGTCATTGCAACAATAAGTTACAACCATTACATTGATTCACAAGATTATTAATGTGCATTAATATTCCACTGTATTCGCGCAGGTCAACGGATCTAAAACCACGGCACGGACCAATGGAGTTATATTTATCACCCCAGTATCAGAAGTACAACGATCTTAACTCTAAGATGAATAAAGAAGCAAAAAATACGCTGTTAAAAGGAGGTTGGTTTATATGCGTTGATTATTTTAGTCCGAAGTTAGAGTCGCTGTCAATAATTTTTATATTGGCCAGGGAAAATAAATAGCGGTTTTAAAGATAATTTGTGTATATCTGTGAACCTAAATTCGAGACTCCGTCATATACAGTACTGCGAGGCACAAATTTACCGTGAGTACCTATTATAAATTACCCATACAGTCACACAGTATACGACTATACGTGGTATAGCTTATTAGAGCGGTATGTTACATTCTTTCTTTTCACGGTACTTATGGTATGGTAGCTTATTATATAAGCGATAATGGATTTATACGATTTTTGATAAACGTACCATATTCTACCATAGGTGTGGAAGAAGGGATTGCAAACCACATTGCCCACTTATGGGTAAGAGATCCGTTGAATTTATATTCGGGTAGAATTAATATCGACGATGAGACTGAAGCTGATCATTTTGAGGTAAAATATGCAGAATACAGGTGTCTCTATATGCAATAACAGTTGAATAAAGGTAACTTGCTTTATTGTCGTGTGGCCGGAAAACATCAGTCGTTATAACACGGGTTTAACACCCCGTGCCAGCTTACGAGTTACAATTCATGTTCCTTTTTGAGTTTTTTCCTTTGTTAAGCTGATAATTTGAACAACCTATTACCACTAAGTTGGAGGTAGGCGCGCTAAGTTACAGGGCCTCACGTTGAAACTGAATCACTGGTTCGTAGGTTAAAGAAGTTAATGCCAAGTATCATGACCCATACAGTTTAATTTTAATGGTAGTAGCAGACGAAAACTTACAATTACCTTGTAGGTTTAAAAACGAAAAGATTTGATCATATGCATCTTATGAGTCCTACAATAAAATAGTCGGTTGGGGTAACTTAAGCCCATGTTTTCTTTCCCTTCATTATTCCGTTTCATCGAAAACATTGAATATTTACAAAATTATATAATCGTTTCCTCACGACTGTTAAATTGACGTGGTTGTTGTTAAAAACACGGTTAGGAAATATGAGATATTACGTGCAAAAGGTAGGCTATCCATCTTATCCCACAGTGCTGTACAACGTTATTAATAAAACAACATTTTATGCAGTACATCCAGTCAACAGTCTGGTATTCCCTGCGTTTCAAACCACCGACACCGGACAACTCCATTGGTTGGAGGATTGAGTTTCGTGTTCTTGATGGTCAATTAACGGACTTTGAGAACGCTGCGTATATTGTGTTTGTTGTTCTACTGACGCGAGTCATACTTGCTAAGCATCTTGACTTTACAATACCAATGTCGCGTGTAAGTGTTAAAAATATTTAAATGAATAACACGAATGAATTTTATTTATCTTTTTTATTGCAATAACTTCTGTCATATTAGTTAACTTTTTAAAAAGATGAAAATTAACAGCAAAACGACAGTCGCTGTAGCACGATATCGGGTATTGCAACGATAAAACTATATACGTGGTAACTTGTAAGAGCAGGGCACAAGGTCTATGAAACAGAAAATGTAGTAATTGGCCAAAATACAAGACCTTTGGCGTGACTTTGGTCTGTAAGACCTCATCCATATATAATAAAACTTAATATGAAAGAATGTGCATCAATAAAATAGTCTATTGTTAAAATGTTAAAACTTTACAGATAACGACAAACATGAAGAGAGCACAAAAGAAAAACGCAGTTCTGTCTGAATTATTTTACTCCAGAAAATGCATCAAAAACAACAAAGTAGAGAATGGAAAAATCAAAGGTATGAATGTACTTATTTATAAACATACGTCAAATGCGTTTATAAAATATATGTGTAAAATACACAGTAATGCTGGGGAAGATAGGACTACTGTTTACTCATTTTTTCATCCTATTTCGTAGCAAACAAAGAACATTCAAAGAATTATAAACCCGTATTCTCGCGACCCCCATAGACCGTTATTGTTAATTGTTTAAAACACGTTCGGGACATTTAGATATTATGTGGTAAAGGTGTCCCATCTTCCCTCTACCCTACCATGTATCTCCCCCTATCATCATATAGCATATTCTATACAATTTTAGACAGCAGCACCTCAAGACAGAATGGATGGGTAGAAGTTGACGAAGAGATGACGATAGACAGGTTTATAAACGGAAAGGTAAATATACCATTATGTATGGCTGACAAGTTAAAAAAAAACATTGTAGACCACTGGGTTGCAGCGATTGCTGTTAAGTGTCTTACCCAGGTACATAGGTATCGCCCACAATGGTAGCAACGTCGTGCCTGCATCCATTTATATTTTTATGCGAATGGCGAGCGCTGTAACCACGCCTTAGCCTTAATTAAGCAAGGTGTTAATAATTTATTAATATTAAAAAGGGGACTTTCAAATTACTATAAAGGGCAGTTAGGTATAACGGATCTCTTAATTGTAGTCAACATTATGTAGCATTTCAATTAAAAATCATATAATTAATTTAATTTATCACAATAAGGAGGGATTCACGGGCGTGATACCCGTGATTCGTGAGTACCTGGATGAAACAGGGATTCAAACCAAAGCAAGAAATGTAATTGAACGTTATTTGGAACTTATCAGTAAACGAGCAAGTGGTGAGTGGTTGTTTAGACCTATTTTGATCCTAACTACATCGATTTATTTATCTTTTATGCCGTTAGGGCAGTAGGCTATAATTTGGGGTAAGATTGTTCATGTTTTCATTTTCTTTTAACGTCCGATTTGGGAGCAAATAAAGAATCTTTACAGAGCTGTAT
Organism: Ciona robusta; assembly: GCF_009617815.1. Classification (NCBI taxonomy): domain Eukaryota; kingdom Metazoa; phylum Chordata; class Ascidiacea; order Phlebobranchia; family Cionidae; genus Ciona; species Ciona robusta. The sequence continues at coordinate 2,118,610 of NC_143235.1, forward strand.
AACGCATTTGTAAATATTTGGACTTTAGTAGTATTTGTTTTAAAACAGTGCAGGGACAAACAGAATCTTATTTTAACCATTATATAGGCGAGTGCCTCACTGCAGCTCAATGGAAACGACATTATGTTCGAAGTCACCCGGATTATAAACAAGATTCTGTGGTGTCACAACTAACAGAGTACGATCTTCTCAAGACATGCGACAAACTTGAAAAGGGGGAAACTTACGAACACCCGGTGTATTTGGACGTACAGCACCTAAACCAAAACGGCGCATGATGAAAATCTGCTAGAGTGAGGTCGTACTGTAAAGGCAAGACATGGAAATATAAGCCAGAGTTGGCCTATTACCCCGACATTGTATGCGAGCATTCAATTCTTTATGGGTGAGGTCCTACAGCGAGGTATGTTCTTCGCCGTAGAACCCCATCCATATATAGAATATAGAATATAGAATACATCTATAGCATTTAGAATTAAAGCACAGATATTTTTATCCATATATTTTTAAATCTTCGTGTTTATAGACGTGTATCGTATTTAAACGTAACCTGCAATTTTATTAATATTTTTGTATTATTTATGTTATTTCATTATGTATAGTTATATAGTAGAGTGGGAAAGATGGCACACTTTTTTAATCTATTTCTCGTCACATTTATAGTAGGCCTATTATATAGTAGTAAACAAAGATCTTTTGAAGAAATGTAAAACCTAATCCTCACGACTCCCATACACCTTGTTAATTGTTTAAAAGACGCTCAGGATATTTGGATATTATGGGTTAAGGGTGTCCCATCTTTCCCCACAGTAACGCTTACCGTCGTGTGTTCAATTGTTTGTTTAACTTATTTTTTACTGCTACTTATTCTTTTAGGATTATTTTTTTATAGATCAAATTAGAACGAATATGAGCAGGCGACATTTGAACTTTTATAAACTAGAAAATTTATATCATACGATACTATGTCATGTTTATATATATACCCATTAAACATTATTTCTAAATGTTCTGCATATAAGTTAAAGTAGTTGGGTAGAACGTTGTCGTATTCTAGTTCCAAGCAGCATGTCAATGAACTGCATATAGTTTGTATTAACATTGGTTTAACATCAGTGCTTCCCAAACTTTTAATATGTGATACAGTTACAAGTATATATGTAATAACGGTTAGTGGCTATACAAGTAGTATAAATTATGATATTTTCAAATAGCTATTTGTTTGATGGCAAATCATTTCCAAACCATATTAAACTGAGAGGGCAAAACTCATAAGTTTGAATGCATTGCATTGTATTGGAAAGCCATAATATTTTCTTAAGCGTCAACTGTAAGGTTAAAGTAGATTTCTATTTGGTTAAACAAAATGACCCATGTTTTCATTCACGCTTATTTACAGAAATATATATAACATTCTTGAATGTAACTTGATTTATCCTCGCGTGGCCGGAAAACGACAGTCTTAATAACACGAATGTTCTGTTTTCACGACTCTAAAGCGCTGTTTTAATTCTTAAAAACCGATTGTAAAATAAGGAATTTAATTTGCCTATAGCCCTATAAACAACATTGCCTATATTGCAAGTAGTATAACCATGGTATAACACTGTATGAGCATGCAGTAGTAACAAAAGGGTCACTGCAACCCATACTGCATACTTATAGTTAACATTAAAGCCTATATATTATATTGTAAAAGGTAATACCTGTAGAAGCAGCAAAACAATCTCAGAACAACTGATAAATACTGTCCAAACCTGTATATGTATGTAGTAACAGAAAGGTTAATGTAGTCTATACTTTATACTTATATGGTTAATATTCTGTAGGAAATAAAAGGTTAGACCTGTAGAAGCAAATCGCAAAAAGCAACTGAAATAAAATTAAAACAATAAGTAAAATAAAAATTCGCAAAAGCAGCAGCGCAAGCAAAAATCGCCGCAAAAGCAGTTGAAACAAAAGCAATACTGTTAACAGTGAAGTAGTACTAACTGTTGGCTACTGTTTCGAGCCTACATTATACCATTCGGCACCGAAGTCAAAAACGTTGATTATTTATCGCGCTTTGCACGCTTTTGGCAAGACCCTCTTAGTGAGCTCCGAGCAGAAAGGAGCATTCCATATTTGCCGCCAAGTTCTTTTAGATTGGCCCTGGTTTTCTTATGGTAGAGAATGCAGCTTAATTACAACTGAACATGAGTTAATTTACACTGCGTTGTGTGTTTAACGGCCATGATTTATCATATAGGCCTACATTTAATTTAATAGTTTTTACCCGAAGCGTGTTTTAAAAAACTTTAAAATAGAGGTAACATTTTGATATGCTTTTAGAATGAATGCCATTATATATATTCCCATTGTTTCATACACCTACTGCCATTAGTCCTGTTTCATAAACCTTGAGTACGTTCACCAATTACCAAATGTCAGTATTTATTTTCACTGAGGCATGCTTCAAGCAACTAAAACTTTCTAAGAAACTTGCACAAAATATTCGAAGATAATAATGTATAGATGCATTTCTACACTGCAGTATACAAATAAGTAAGTATTCACAAGTTAAAATACTGCAATGTAAACAAACTAGCAAGGTATATACACAAGAATGTGCCATATTTACATTCGGTTAGCGTATCAAATATTAACGTAATGTTTTTCGTTGTGTACGTGCCCTTGTATTGCCGACGTTGCAAGTAACTTGTATTGTGAGAAAATGGTTTGTAGAAATCGTTACCATAGCCATGTAGGCTACATTGTGCAGTAGTATCAACATGTACAGTATGTTTAAAAAAGTTAAGCATAAACTTTGGACGCTGTAGTATGCTGTGTTTTATAGCACACTTAGTAAATGTTTCTGCGTATTTAGTAGCACTTGTATTCTGTTATGATATAACAAAAATTGTCCAACAAAATGAGTGCTGGATCAGTGCCCGATTTACTGAATGTATCATAGTAATAACGCCAGTCAGAACCGAAATAGCTAATAAGCTACGGTGAAGCTAAGTTAGTGCAAGTATTATATATTAGGGTGGGGGGAGACAGGATACCTTTAGCAAATAATAACCAAACATACTGATCATGTTTTAAACAATTAATAACGGTCTGTGGGAGTCGTGTGAAAACGGCAGTTTTATGATTCTTTGAATGTATTTTGTTTACTATACCAAATGGGACGAAAAATAGAACGAAAAGGTGTCCCGTCTTCGCCCACCCTACTATATTACTAGCCCCCTATTTGCACTGTATAGACTTTTAGTAGCCTAATTTTGATTATTTGGGGTTGTCCCTTCAAGCAAAAGCTATGTATAAGTTTGTTGAAGGACAACCTTTGATCGTTACTGAAAAGATGAAAGAAGATTTTTGGAGAGACGGTTACATCATAGTCAAGTAAGCGTTGTACGTTAGTTTATTATTGAAGCGGGCACGAGGTGTTCGAAATCTAACTTATTTATCGTCTTGGAGGGACAACGACCGTCCTGTATAGCAAGAGTGTTCTGTTATCGAGTGAATGAACAACTTAAATGAAAGTAACTTTTATATCCTCGCGTGGCCAGAAAACGACAACGTTATCACAACGATGTAATGTTTCATACACCTCATGCTAGCTTACGAACCATGTATGTTACTCTGTGGGTGATTATTATTATTATTTTACCACTTGAATCTACTACAGGCAGCTACTCACCAAGGGCGAAATACAGAAGGTTGTTGGGAGTTTAGAAGCCCCCGACTCTGCTGTGATGGCTGAATCATATGAACAAGACGACGGATTTGGCAGAAATGTTCGCATGGTTCTGTGGAACCACCCTGGTAATGACGTCACCGGGATGGTTAATCGATGCGAGAAAATGGTGAATACTTGTGAAAAGGTGGGTTACTTTATTTACACTCAAGTTATAATACGTTTGTTCTGTTTCCTACACCTTATGCTCGCTTTTGAGTTGCCTATATGAGTCGTGAGGATACGGTTTTATATGATTCTTCGAATGTTCTTTGTTTCCTACCAAATAGGATAAAAAAAATTGAAGAAAAAGTGTCCCATCTTCCCAACTCTACTATATTATTAATATCAACTTATTCTTTTCCAGTTATTGGGCGATGATGTTTATCATTACCATAGTAAGTTCGTGATGAAGGAGCCGCATACGGGTGGAGCGTTTCAATGGCACCAGGATTATGGGTACGGACGCTAATGTATTTTTGCCTTGAAATTGAACAAAAACGATTACAGTTTCGTTTTGAATGGAGAAATTCATGCCTTGGAACAAAATTTTGACAAAAAAACGTTTTTGGCTCGCATATATACAGTGTTAATAGAACTGTGTTTACATAAGATGGGATAGATTTGGACGGCTTGCTTTGGTTTCCTTATAGAAGGGTGGGGGAAGAGTGACACCTTTAGCACATACTATCCGAATATCCTGAACAGTCTACTATACAACGTATGTTTCAGCTACTGGTATTTAAACGGGGTTCTCTTTCCCGACATGATATCAGTGCAAATAGGCGTTGATCGCATGGACAAAGAGAACGGATGTTTACAAGTGTTACGTGGATCGCATAGGATGGGAAGGGTGGAACATGGTAGGATTGGACAACAGGCAGGCGCAGATTTGGAAAGAGTTGCAGAGGTTAGTTGACCTAGCAGGGATTCAAAACCGGGGTATTTTTATTCATAGAGTTTTAAAACATTTTAACTTAACATATTCTTTCGTTTAGTTATAAAGAAAAAAATGTTTTAACTTTTAGGCGGAAAAAGTCCTGGATAAAGTTTCAGTCGAACTTAATCAAGGCGACGCTTTATTCTTCCATTGTAACTTATTACATACAAGCAGCGCTAACAACAGCAGTCGCAGACGATGGGCTATGATATGTTGTTATAACAGTGTTAACAACAACCCAGTAAAGAAACATCACCATGCGTCGTACACCCCACTACACAAGGTATGAATGTAAACATAGATCGGAACGTTAGAGAAAACTAACGTTTAAAGAACGATGTATCAATTAACCAAATACACTATGCCTAATATACCGTGTGTGGGGCAATGGTAGTCTTTATAACACGGGTGTTCTGCTTCATATACCTCGTACAAGCTTACGAGTAGCCTACAACTTTTAAATTACTATTAATTCTCCGAATAAGTGGTTACTTATGGATTGTCTAAATTGTCAGCCATACAGAAATATAATCCCCACCAAGTTACATACGAAACACAGAACACCGGTGTTAATACGGCTGTCGTTGCACACCACGCGAGGATAACTAAATGACACAACACATATTCCATTTAATGTTTTTCCAGGTCCCCAACTCTGCTATAATGGATTGCAAAAATCTAAACGATTTATCTGGAAAGTGGTTTGTTAACCCAAACAAAACTGGCAGAGAATATCTGCCGACAGAACCCAGAAAGCAGTGAATACACCTGCTGTGCTGATTAATATAGTACGTTGTGGTAAGATGGTACAAGTGTGCATTTACTTTTTTATCTTATTTGGCAGCAAACAAAAAGATTAGTTTCAATTATTAACTTCATCCTCACAACTCTTTTTAGGTGCTAACGACATCCTATCTTACCCGGAAGTTATATTCACTGATTAAATGTAGCAAGTTAATGACTTTAACATCGCTTTATTTCTGGTGATTTGTGTTTATTTCAATTATAATGAATAAAATTGTTTGATCACTTATTGGATTAAATTCATGGTAATTCATATCAGGGTACGAGATATAAAAAACAGAATAATGGTATATTGACTCTCATTGACCCTCTGTGCCAGGATAAACAAATTATTTTTATTTATTTAGAAGAAAGATATTTAAGTAATGGTAAACCAAATAACTGAAATACATTCATTAATTCACTTGGAACTGATAAACATAAACTTTGTGTGTGATATACTGTATCAAGTAATATATGAAGCATGTACAACTTGTGCAGGATACATAGAGAGCGACTTAAATATGTATTATACAGGGCTGGATTTCTAAAACCAGAACTACTGGAACCATAGGTTAATTCAGTTACAAAGCAATTAAAATTATTGCAATCTGGGTAAAAATGTCTTTTTACTACTAGTTAGCTGTTCCAATAAACTGAATATATTCATTGAGCTTGAAACAGTGCTCTGGTGTAATATTATGTGCTAAGCTAATGGCATCTACCTTACCCCACAGTACTATATATGAATGTTGGAATCTAAAGTCTTGTGTGTGTGTCCAAGAAATCAGTAAAGTTTCCCACATTGGTGTAAACACCCAACACGTTAATTTGATTGCATTGCTGTGATGTTCCAAAAGATACAACTCCATTTAAATACCATTGGTTTGTGATTAGGTCACGGAAAATAAGAGGGCCACCTGAATCTCCAAAGCATGCATCACGATTCCTTTGACTGTATTTAATATAACATGTTAAACCAGGGGCGTGATAAAGGTATGTATTCTATTTTGTTGATGCAATTAGGTCTCTAAGCACTTGGGATTTTAGGCAAGGTTGGCCTATATTCTAGTGAGTTTGCTCCCAAAGGTTACAAGTTTGAAGCTCGATGCGACTACCATTGTGGGCGCATGTGTTCATGGACAAGACAAGTCTATTGACAGGTAAAAAAGTTACATTTATTTATTCGATCACTTACACAAATCCAGCACAAATCATCTTGTTAGTAATTGACAGTCCTTGAATACCCAGTCGACCGGATTGTTCGCGAAACTGCCTTACACAAGTATCATGGTCAACAAACGGAACACGAGCTTTTTGTAAAACTGCAGGCCGGTTGCCGCTGGCTGCAAATGTAATGTGGTAAAATAAATATTGGTGTTGTGCAAACAGTGGTGTACAGTGTAAACCAGTGATATTTACTGCTAAATATCTTCTTAACATTAACAGCTAGAACTAACAACTGTTTTTGTCTAACCATTTCTACATCTAAGAACTGAAACGAAATCACAAACTACTAATTTGATTTTAAAAGGTGTATTTAAAAATTATACTTTTCTGCTCATTTTGCATTTTCAATCTTGATATAAAATAAATTCCAAAAAATCAACTATTTATCGTTAAGATTACAACCACATATGCCAACCCACCATCACTCCCCCACCCGGTAACAACCCCCCTTCTCATATATCGTTCTGTATCATTCATATTCGGTCGGGCAGCCCCTCTTTGTGGAAGTTCTTTATGACGGGGACTTCTTGGAATGCAAATTGGTCGTACCTTGAATGCATTGAATGAATGTAACTTATTTATGCTCATGTGGCTAGGAAGCGACAGTCGTTATAACACGGGCGTACTGTTTCATACACCTCGTGTTTACGAATTACCATGTATGTTACTTTGTGTGTGATTATATTTTTCATTTTTTATGTATGATAATTTAGACAATCCATTAGTGACCCAGCGTTACAGCAATTGCCGTTAAGTGTCTTGCTCAAGAACACATTCGACCACAATGGTAGCAGCATCCACTTTGCCACAACCGCTGGATATAATGTAATGCGCAATTGTTTTTGTAATCTTGAAGGACAGAGACAAATTTCAACTATGTGAGTAGATAATCCATAAGTTACCATTGAGTTCAAAAACTGTCTTGCCTATAAAACAGATACGCATACAACAGTTGTCATGTGCTGATAAGCAGAAATGACCTAATTAGTTTTAACAAAGCAACTGTAATAACAAATTAATTTGCTTACTTACATAGTCATTTATAATAGCGGGACGGTCCAACTGCAACACAGCAATATCGTTGTCAAAGCTTTGTATATTTTGTTGGAGGTTGGTAAGTATATAAGCTGGGTGGCTTGTCTCTCTAATAACCCGAAACTCCTAAAAGTTTAGTAATTTAAACATAATGGGATCTTTGTTAGCCTGCTGGGTGTAGCAACCACGATTCTTTCGTCAAACTAATAATAATTGGCGTTTTGACTCTGAAGTTGGTGTTTTCAAATTATCTATTTTTCTGTTTTGATTAAAGATACAAATAAAAGTTGTTATTATTATTATTAGGTAACATAGGTGTATTGTCACTTGTCAGGGGTAAATCGGTGAGATGTCACCCTAATATTTTGCAGTAACATCATCTGTTTCAGCACCAGTTTTAAACCTGACAACTTTTACCCTGCTGTTGGTGTTTATACAAACATTTACAACCTTAACATTAAATTACAACAGAAATACAACAAACCTGTTTATTTGGATTAGTTGTATTCGTACGATTAGTAACACCCAAATATACTCGAAGATCCTCAGTTTGAATTCTGTAAAAATAAATTTACAATTGTTGCATCACAGATGTTTTTTTCCATACACCTCAAGCGCATTTCAGATATTTTTTTTTCATTTTTTGTATTTTTTTGGGGGAATTTTTTATATTTTATTTTAGTTTTGACGGTCAACTTAACCTATATCTTACTCTCCCATGCAGTGAGCAGCTGTAACTATATGCCGATCTCCAACAAGAGAACCACCACAATACGAAGTACTGAGTTCTGGGCCTCGCAAGTCTGTGGAATAAACTTTTATAGGCAGGTTGTATAGATGTATAACTGCGTATACACCAAACACACATGGTGTGTTCGTAAACCTCATGCTCACAGTCAAGTTATAACAAGAGTGACTTCTTATACACCAGACACACATTTCAGCGACCTCTAACAGTTAATAGTTTAACAATGCAGTTATTTGATTGGCATAAAATTGGAATACTCTTGGCGACCCTGAAGTTTTATTTTATTTATCTTTTTTTTTCTATTAGTCCAAGTTCTTTGTTAAATCACTATAAAAAATTACTGTACCAAGATCAACGAAAGCCATCCAAGGCCACTCTCCGATGCGACTTGCTCTTCCACCGGTTATATAGCTCTCAAGTAAGTTCTCAAGCACAAAGTAATTTTTGATTCCACAAGCTAAAAACAAGAAGTCATTATTATTTGTTATATACTTATTTAACCCAAATACAATAGAATAGAACATTTGCTGTTGCAGTTTAGCATTTATTCTTTTGTGGCAGGGCCATGGCAGTTGTTATAACACAGGTGTTCTGTTTCTTACACCTCGTGCTTGTTTTTCGGTGTTATTTTTAATAATAGACCGGTAACAAACTAACATCTTTTCGCTATTAGGCATTCCATGCAGCATTGGTATCAGCATATACATATGTATACATATTGCATATAACATATGCATATACCGCATATGTTTTAAACATAGACTTACCCGGTCTGCACAATGGGAGATTTCCATTATTATTTGCTTGAATTATTCTGCTGCTTGGTTCCCAAGTTTCACTATCCCCACATCTCCATTCTAATGCTCCAGACATTGCAATATACCTTAAAATTTATGATAAAGCATTGTTATTTAGACATAGTAATGAATGAATGAATGTAACTTACTTTATTCTAGGATGGCCTAAAAACAACTGTTTTTATAATAAGGGTGTTCTGTTTGATAGGCTTGTGCCTGGCCTACAATTTACCATGTATGTTACTTCGTGGATGATTAATTTTTGTATGCATGTCCAAGAATTTGGACAACCCATTATAACCACTGGTTACCACATTACGACATAGATCATTTGAAATAATATTCGCTTGATTACTTACCATTTAATGCATTCAATCCTCACCACAGTCCCATAGGTAACACTAACATCTGTTGCATTCATCCCGTTCTGCTTCGTGTCAGATATATTGAAGAGCTGATGAGGCATGGGACAAGTTTTAACTGCAATAAAATAGAAAATCAATACTTGATTTACATTAGGATCACGTTACAAATACCCTAGTAAACTCTGCGCCACAAATATTATGTATTTTATACACACGCACACCCTTTAAATCTATGTATAAACCAGCCATAAACTTTCTCTTTTCAGTTTAATTAATTACATTCTTTGTTACTGTATTCAAGGAGTAAAATAAAATATATATTATATCACTGATTTTTCATGCGCCTTTTATTTCTCGATATAAACCTCACTTACTCTGACACCTTGGTATCCTGTTCAACCAACCTCCCTCTTCCCCACACAGTAGATGGTCATCTCCTCCAACCAAATGGTAACCAGTGTTACAAACAAAGTTGATGCGATCGTTAAATACAAAGCCTGATGTCTTGTTCGACACAATCCGTCCATTCGAAAGCATTGCAAGGTTAGCTCTGCATCTGGCAACTGATAAATACAAAGAGTAGAATGGGATAACTGAAGTACTTTAAGATTGGTTATCGCACCTGTGAATGGAATATACCAGTAATTTGCAGCAATTCGTTAGTCACTAATTGGTAATGGTTACCCTGATTATCAAACTTTATTCGCCCATACAGTTACATATACGGGGTAACTCTAAAGTGGGCCCGAGGTGTTTGAAACAGGTCACCTGTATTATACTGAGTGTCCTTGGACCGCCACATAAAGTTAAACTAGGGCATGTTTAAATCTGAACAAGTGTTGTATTACTTTATGTATCAAAATGTGAGATTCTTACCACTAATTCTGTAGTATAACTTATATCCTTTAAGCTCAATAGCTAAGTCACTGTGGAAAGTAACTTCAAGCCTTCTTGTGTTGAAATCTATCCATGTTCCGTTGTAAGGGGCAGAGCTTCCACATAAACGAACCCGGTGACCATTGTTTGTCAGAAGCTTCCCAAAATATATGCGTTAATAAAGTTGCAGTGCATGAAAATTACTTTGTAGGTCATAGCAATATAACTGCTGCATACTACCGCAATTTTTAATTGCTGCACTCCTGCATACCCCCTTTCCAGGATACCCCCTTACAATTTACTAGGGAAAAGTTTTCTTGGTAAATCGAATTCAAAAAAAAGGACGGCAACCTATTTACATCTGACATTTCTACAATACAGTTATAGTGAATAGGACATTAGTAAATAAGTTTTCTCGAAACAAATTAATTTCTACTATACTTTATTATGCCCTTCAAGTTTATATAGGTAGCGTCATTGATTAAGTAGCAAAAAATACTTTGATTGTGATTGTTTTTATGTTTTACCTGCACCCAGTCATACACACACTGGTATTCTACGTGATCTTCTATTTCAAACAAAGGATCAAATCTGATCTCCACTGTTTTCCCGGGGCCAGCCTGCATATTGTAAAACATAGTTACGGGGGTAATGGTCCAAATTTTAGTACTGTGCTTCAGCAGTTAGGAGCTTGCATCGCAACTGAATGATACCAGGTTCAATTCTTGACATTATTAATATCAATAGATGTAAGTGTCAACCCGTGGGCACTAATGGCTTGTAACACCTTGGATGTTGGGGTAATAGGCTAACTCCGGTCTAAATCTCAGGTACCACGGCATGACTTGCTTAGGACCTCATCTATATACAATAGAATGTGCTTGTACAATGTTGGGGTAATGGGCCACCTCTGGCCAGATCCCATGACTTGCCAAGGTATGAGACCTAACTTAGGCTATACCCATACAGATCATATAGCAGATTTGTTCTACCATGTAAAAATAAAGGTATATTGAAGTCCACCCAACCTGTATAACCTGTGTACAGTCACTAAGCTTTGGGTAATGTTGTGGATATTCCTTGGATGTCAACACACCAGTGAGTGTTGTATATGTGACAGCTGGACAGTCTTCTACATAATAATTAATACAGAAAGTTGAATAAATTCCTTAAGTAAACTAATTATTAGCAATATTTTGGTACTACAATAATATGTGATTCAATGCATAACTCTGGGAGTTTATATTATAATAAAGTTAGTAAACAAAGCATTAATTCTTCAAACATATATACCAAAAAATATGCAGTAAAATTGTAAAATAACTGTACGTAAAAACATAACACATACAATAGGGAAGTAGACATAGTTAAGTCAAAGAGATTAAAATGGTCTTAATCTCTTTGGTTAAGTATACCAAATCAGAGCTTAACTTGAACTTACCTACACATGTGTGTCTATTTGCATGCAGGTGATACCCCACTCTACATGAACAGTAATATGAACCAGGAACATTATGACAGTCATGATTACAATATACAGCTTCGTCCCAATCGACAACGTTACCAAGTGCCTTCGCACGTTGGTCTCCTATGCATTCATCTTGGTCTGTTATGGGAATATTAATCGGTTTATACGATATTCGTTGTGTTGAAGTGATGAGTATTTTAAAATACGCGCACACGACAGAAAATTCATATATAAAAAACATCAAAAATCTAAGCGGGGTGATAAATATCAAAAATCTAAGCGGAAAATATCAGACAAAACGGAAAAAGTCAGAAATTCAAAACGACCGCGTGCCATTTTCATTATCTATTTTCCCGCTTTGACATGTTACCAAAAACCATAGATGTCTACAGGTCCCTAATAAAACTACGAGTTGCAATAATCCACTTCTTACCCACAGTTCTATAATGCGCCGAAAAGCCAATAGGCCTTGGTGGGTCGTTTGAATAATCAGAAACAAACTGTACACGCATTTGTTGTCCAGTGGATAAAATCTCACGGTTCGGTGCTTGGCTGTGTTGGCCTGTACGCCCGCAATATCTACGACCGTTGTCGATCTGGGAAAATAATTATGACTTTTGTTTGGCAGAGATGTGGTACAGTGCAAGGCTCGTCGCGGCTACCATTGTGGCATGTTTCCTTGAGCCAGACACTTAACGGCAATTGCTTTAACCCAGAGTCTGTATACGAACAACTATGATGGCAGCATCGAGCTTTAAACCCGTAACCTCTTTGGTCTTGACTAAAATCTAGCTTATTTTTGTACACTCGATAACAATTCTGACCTACATCGCGAATACCCTAGCAAATTTCACCGTATAGAAACCTACTCACATACAATAGAATCTTTACACACACAAACCTGTACATAATCATAGACGCAAGAACCGCCTTCAATTTCATACGAATCTTCCAAGTCAAAATAAGTAAAGTGTAGTTGCACCCTGTAGCCGGTCCTTGCCGTTATAACCCATGTTCGATTTACATTATCTTGGTATGGTCTTGGGTATCCGTTGCTTTGCACCCTTCCAAATGGGCCAGACAGACGCTCAACACAACACGCATGGTTAACCATGTATGTGATGCAAAGCATCAACAATATAGCTACTACAGACTGCATGTTGTGTTTAATCTACACACAACGTATAGTCATGACAAAAATTTAAAAGACTTTTAAAACGATCAAGAGATTATATAATAGGCTGGGGTAAGATGGTCTATGTTTTTATTGCTTTTTTTGCCACATTCGGTGGTAAACAAAGAAAGTTCAAAGAATTATATAAGCGTATCCGTCTTCCATATAACTCCATTGTTATACTTTTCACCAATAAAAGTAAAGACAAAAATCGGTTGAAAACATTACCAAATGCGAACTTTGCCTGCAGTCATTTAAAATCAGATGAACTAAAGCTGTTTGACAGGTTAAGCTGGTACATACAAACAACCTAAACCTCCTTTACCTTATAGTTCATCTAATATAACAAATCAAATTACTTTCACAATTCAGTTTAGTAGTTCCCACTTGCATACAAAACACTGCAATGCGCTTAACTTCTGACGTAGCTACTTCCTGTCTGGTTTCGATTGCACCGAATTTCTCCTGAAGTCGTGACAATGGAATTACCCCTTATTTCAAACGTCACTGATTCATATCATAACTACACGTTCGGTTACAATATCGAAGTTTGCAGTATTTGCAAGAACGATTCAAATTAGCATTGTAATCTCCCACAAAGTAACATACTTGGTAACTTATAAGCTGGCGCGAGGTGTAAGAACATCCGTGTTATAACGACTGTCGTTTTCCGGCCACACGAGGATAAAGTCATGTACATTCATTCATTCATTATATGTGTTTAGCCAGGCGATGGGTCTGAATTCTTTACATTGCTGGCTTACTGCGTGTAATGTTTATAGGGAACATTGACTTTGCCTAAAATGCCTTTAATTTCGATATAAAAAAAACAATACACATAGAACCTGAAGCAATTATAACGGGTTCCGGTTCTCTACACATTAAGTAGCAAACGTAACTCCGCTGCAACCTACCCTAAACTTCAACTCGCAAGCTAAACAACACGACAGCAGTAACTTCTCGACACAGAAAATGCTTCAAGCATTTAATTTACAAGCGCGTCATGGCCGCAAAAAGCACAAACCGCTGAAGATTATATTACCTATGAAAGTCGTGGGGATTTTTTGTTTACTTCCAAATGGAACAAAAAAATAGAATGAGTAGGTATCCCATCTTTCCCCACTCTACTATATATAGCATTGCGAAGCAATTCAATTTCGTAGTTACGTATGTCTCTGAATGTATGTTATATGCACGCAGCACGACGTATATTAAACAGAACGACCATGTTACAACACAACTGTGGTTTGCTTCACCACGTGAGGATAAATAAGTTAGATTCGTTTATTCATTTTCATTGCATCTGTGAACACTGGTTTGGAGAAATGATCGACAAATATCATTCCTAATTAATGACACGCATGCTGCACACAGACATCAAACTTCGTTTTAAGTCTGGAATCTTCAGATTAAAAAAACCTAACCAATATGTCACCACGTCGCGACCAAGATGGAAGGAAAACTAAACAACATGCTACTTTTTAAAAACAAAAGCATGACCTAAACACAAGCTCGTAATATGAAATGTACTGGTTTATTATGGTGAGTAACTTTACGGTATATAGAATTAGTCGAGATACATAGGTATGATACTGTATTTGGTCTCCTGATCGCGGTAGGACTTAATTGGTGCTTCAACCTGCAGGTCCAAACCCTGTTTAACGTTTCACGATAATTACAAATAAATAATAAAAAAATAATGAATATAATTCGACCATATTTTTTATTCAAAATAGCAGAAATGTTAAACGTTTTTTTTATTGTAAGTAGTGTGTGAGGTGTTTACCTGTTTACATGCTTGTCTTTGGTCTTGTGGCCACATACTTTGCAATGTTTGGAATACTGAACACTCTTTCCTTGAGGGCTTTTAGCTTTGGCGTTGCGTCGAATATATCAGGTCTCAATGAAAGCAGGTGATCCGCACATGATGCAAACGTGATGTCCCCGATGGTTAACTAAAAATGTTTGGGTTTACGGGTTTAATAAACGTGTTTGGTATACTGAGGTATCGAATATAACATGGATGTGTTCTTGTGTAAATAAGTATAGAGACACTCATGTTATAACTCGACAGTGGGTGTACGAAAATCGCCATGACGTCTGAGTTATAAAAATAGATCCACGTTATAACTTAATAGTGAGTATGAGCTTTATATATACCATGTGTGTCTGGTGTATAAGAAGACACGTATGGTATAACACGACAGTGAGCATGGGGTGTATTAAACCACGTGGACCAAATCAGGCAAACACGTTATATAGATTACGTGGCCAAGTATATCACGGGACGTCTCATGAGATGAATATTATCACGTGAGGGATGATCATATGAGGTATCATATAAATAACAGCGCTATCAGCGTCAAGCAAACAAACCTCGCCCGCCCAGTAATCGCCCTGCAAATATTCTTCGAAGGGCAGTAGCATCGGTGGTATGGTCTCGTTGACAGCAATCTTTGTCAATTCTTCCTGCGGGCAAAGGTTAATTAGATGGGTTGAATCACTACAGGGACAAACACGTTTGATAATCAGTAACAAACTATAGTGATGTCATCACGGGATATCATTACGTTACAAATTAAGAAAACTTCCGTGTACAGCCCAGCAGTCTTATGAAATAGAATGTACATAGCGTATACAATGCTGGGGGTAATGGGCGAATTTTGGTCTAAAACCAAGGCATTATATGGTAAGCCTTGCCGTAGTACCTCACCCGTATATAATATAATGTGGATATACAATATTGGGGTAACTGGCAAATTTTCACTGCCTAGCTACTATGTTAAATGGCAACCGTATGGTAATAATTAGCTATTAAAGTTTGAAAAGCAACTGTGTAAATTAAACCGTTTTCTCCCATACAAGGTTGTTAATTGTTTAAACGCGATCAGGGTTTTTGGATACTATGCGTTAAAGGTGTCCCGTCTTTCCACCCTGCTATATATTTTTTCAACGTTTTTAAAACAAAGTTTTACTTATAATACACCATTCCACAACGTATTTATTGATGCAAGACAATCAGTATTATGACGTTCTAACCTTCTTCTTTTCGTCCTTTTCCGTCCACGGCAATTTTAACATGACGTCATACATTGCGTCACCAAATTCGTCTGACTTGTAACCAGCAAAATTGTCTTTACCGTACAGATTAAATTCACGAGCCAAATACCGACAAATGGCAGAACTCTGCGACATCTTCTTACCGTCGACTTCGAGAATGGGAATCTGCCCGAACGGCATTTCTAACAAGAAATTACCATAATTAATTTTCACAGTTATGAGTTTTTTATAGAAAGAATTAGTGTAACTTAACTATCCTAGCGCATTTTACGAGTCATAACACGGGTTCCATTTTCAAAAGAAAGAGTGAATGAATGTAACTAGCTTCATTCTCGCATGGCGGAACAATGACAGTCGGTATAACGCGGGTGTTCTCTTGCATACAGCTTGTGACGGCTTATGCACACTTTAAAATATGGGATATTGTGTGCTAATGGTACCCAAATTACTCTACCGTTCCATGTCTGATGTTCATTAAATGAGATTAATGATTTTATGTTATGCAAGTGTAATGTCGTGGGTTTAGCACTTAGTTTATTGACACGCGCACTGTTTTTGTTGTTTACGTATAGTATTTGTATTGTATATTAGTTTAGTTTTAAATGTGTTTCTTCTCACTAGTTGTGTTCTTTTGTGTTTTCCTTGTCACTATTTGACCTAGTATTTTGCTTTCCTTATCACTGTTATTCACGCACGACTTGTTTCCCGCACTTGTTTTAACGTTCCAACGTGTTCCTTTGTTGCTGTCATTGCCGTTAGCCGAATTGCTTGTCACGTGTCACGCTTTGCGCACTTTTCCTCCTTCTAGTTTTAGGTGTATGGAGCAGTTCTTGTTGTATCGTGTGGACGAAAGGTTGTATTAATTGTGAACTGCTTTATCGAGTGAAAGCCGTATCGAGTTTTTGTTGTATCGAGTTTTTGTTGTATCGAGTTTTTGTGGTATCTAGTTGTGGTTTATGTGGTTTAACAGTTTAGTGTGTATTTTAATGCCATTCGTTTTTATTCAGTTTTTATTAAATTACATGTTTTTATAGTGAAGTCGTATTCAGTGCAGCTTACAACAGACTACAGCAGTCAGGCCCCGCGATTGGCCGTTAAAGCAGCGTCCCGGACCAAACTCCCGTTATCAAACGTAACAAATTCTTGGCGATCCTGCCAGGACGTTGCAATCGTTTTATCGGCTGTCTGTAGTCTGCTTACAGCGAGAACTCAATATTTTATCAAGTTTTAAGTGTACTGGTGTTAAAACGGTATGGCTTTTAATGTTTTTATGTCACCGCCTGCATACTCTCCTGGTTGCGACCTTGGCAATTTTATCAAACTATTCAATTCGTATTGCGAAAGCGTTAAAGCATCAGACGATGTGAAGCGTCACATGTTCATCACGGCAATCAGTCAAGACTTGCGATGGCAACTGCAAGGTAAAGATCCGTGCATATTTGACTTGTCGTACAAGACGTTGACGGAACGAGCGTTGGGTTTAAATAACAACAAAGTTCAGAGGGAGTACTTAAGAGAAGAGCTAATGAAACGCCGACAGCTACCGAGAGAGAGCACCCGAGATTTCGCTTTCACTGTTAAGAACCTTGGTGACCGCGCGTACCCAAATGCTGTTGATGAAGCGACGATACGCAATGAAGTAACGTATTTAGTATTTACTTGTGGTTTAGCTAATCGTGAGTTTGCCAAGACGATACCAATCAAACTGGATTACTCCCGCGATTTCTGGGCGGCTGCTGATTTGGCCATAAAAATGGATGCCTCAGAAAATTTGGAAGTAGCTCCCGTAGATCCGCGTACTCTAGATTCACACGTGTCGAACAGCAATACAACTAGTGATATTGCAGAGAGCCTGAAAGCGGTCCAAAACAGTATCGAGGGCTTGCACAGAATGATGGCGCATAAATCGGAGCCGCAACACCGACAACCACCCAATCCAATTCGTGATTCGTATCGACCAACTGCTACACGTGGATGTTATGGATGTGGACAATTCGGACACATACGTCGATTTTGCCCATATGAACGACAAGTAAGCAGACCTCCCGTGCCAATTCATAATAACATTCGAGGTACAGGTATGTTAAACACAACCACTTTTCACAGGAAAGAACCCAACGTACGTCGGGACAACACTGAAAATGAACATTTTAACGTACGAACTGAAAAAGTAGGTTGTCTTAAAGCTGCAAAACTCCATCGTTTTGCAAATGTCGTTGTCAACGAGACTGTGGTGTGTGCTCTCGTGGATTCAGGCTCCACAATAACTTTAATGCGCGCGGACGTATTGAGTAATATATCCGTTAACAAAAAGATGTCTGCTGTCCCGCGGCATATGCGTTTTGTGGGCCCAAGTGACGAACCAGTTGCAATGCTTGGTGTAGTCAGAATACCACTCACAGTTGCCGGGCTCAGAACGAATGTTGACGCTTTTGTTTCCGCCAACATTGTCCATGAAATGATCCTGGGGCTTGATTTCTTGGAAAATAACCAGTGTAAATTATGTTACAGTTCAAACTTGATGTCTGTCGGAGAATCGACCGTTCCTCTCCTGAACAAAGCCTTTATTCCTGAACGGCAGGAAGTATACGTGACCGAATCTATAAATCTACCGGCAATGACTGAAACCATCATTAATGGAGCGTTGGAACATCATCACAATGACGACGGCTGGCCTGATTTCCCTGTCTTGATAGAACGAAACGATGACTTCGGTGCGAGGTACGGTTTACTTACCGCTAATTGTGTGGCAACAGTGAAATCCGGGGTTGTGCCCGTAAGAATGGCTAACTTTACCGACGATATCATTAATATTCCCAGTGGTGTCCGAATTGGTGTCGCCTTACCATTATCAGCTTTTGGTAAAACTGATTGTTATATGTCCGAAACGTGTGTTGTTGTCAACGTTCCTGATGCCAGTACCTCCCGTTCGACTCATCGACCAAAACACGACATCTGTTCGGTTAACCATTCACCTAACGAAAATCATAAATTTCAGGCCATAAGAGATGGTGTTAAATTGAGCAGCGAGTTGTCTCAACGCCAGAAAGATCGAGTATTAGATCTGTTAAGACGACATGGACGTGCCTTTTCTACCTCATCCACTGATTTGGGTCAGACGGACCTAAAGAAACATTACATAGACACCGGAGATGCCAGTCCAGTACGCCTCCCTCCTCGACGTACATCACACCGAGCACGTCAACAGATCGAAGAGATAATCTCCGAGATGAAAGAGCAAAATCTGATTCGACAGTCTACGTCGCCATGGTCCAGTCCAATCGTGCTGGTAAAGAAGAAGTCGGGAGAAATGCGATTTTGCATCGATTACAGACGCCTGAACGAAGTGTCCAAAAAGAATAGTTATCCAATTCCAAGAGTGGATGACAGTCTGGATGAAATGTCTGGCTCGGTATACTTTTCGACCCTAGACTTGAAGTCCGGGTATTGGCAGATACCTATGGACAAGCACTCACGAGAGAAGACTGCATTTTCGAGTCACGTCGGGCTATATGAATTCAATGTCATGCCAATGGGGCTTTCGAATTCCGCCGCCACGTTCCAGAATTTAATGCGAATTGTCTTGAATGGTATAGAATGGAATGGGGCATTGGCTTACTTGGACGATATTATCGTGTACGGACGAACATTTGAAGAACACTTACACCGCCTGGACGAAGTGCTTGGTCGCATCGAAAATGCCGGTCTGACGTTGAAGCCATCGAAATGTGACCTTTTCGGAGAAAGCGTCGGGTTCCTCGGACATATCGTGTCAAAGGATGGTATCTGTTGTGACCCAGCAAAAGTCGCGACGGTGAAAGCGTGGGTTGTCCCCAAGAACACCAAGCAGGTACGGCAATTCGTGGGCCTTACGTCTTATTATCGAAAATTCGTCAAAAACTACGCTGCTATAGCATCACCACTGCACAAACTGACAGAGAAGGGTTGTAGATTCAACTGGTCTGATGATTGCCAAAGAGCATTCGCCTCATTGAAGGACGCGTTGACTCGCGCACCGGTCCTCCAATATCCAGACTTCACTAAACCCTTTCTCCTAGATACAGATGCATCAGACGCTGCAATCGGTTGTGTTCTGGGTCAAGTAGTGGACGGCAAAGAACATGTGGTCGCCTACGGCAGCCGAACCTTGACAAAAGCTGAGAAACACTACTCAACCACACGAAAAGAACTATTGGCCGTAATATTTGCAACTAAACTGTTCAAATGTTATCTTGCAGGTGCTCATTTCACTCTACGAACAGACCATGCGTCCCTACGTTGGTTATGGAAATCCCGTGACCTATATGGACAATGCGCTCGTTGGGTTGAACATCTTGCCCAGTTTAATTTCGAACTTGTACATCGACCGGGTAGCAAGCACAACAATGCGGATGCCTTGAGCCGCTTGGAGGTTGAAGACGACTTCCCGTATTTAGTGAAGGATGAAAACATCGACGAAAACGAAGAGGTTGAGCAGGTGTGTCAATTACAATTAACATCAGCACTAGGTATGACAACAGAAGAGATTGGGAATGCACAACGTTCGGATGATCACCTCACTCATGTTCTGCCGTGGCTAGACCGTGGTGTGAGGCCGACGTACAGGAAAGTGAAGAAATTGGGAACAGAAGTTCTTCACTACTGGGCGATGTTTTCAAAATTGCATTCCGAAAATGGACTAATCTACGTGAAAGATGAAAATGGCGTACCAGGTACATTAACACCTAAATTAGCGGTCCCTGAAAAGTTAAGACACGAGTTTATTAAGTCAGTTCACGACCAAGCTCACGGTGGCGGCCACTTGGGAATTACAAAAACGAAAAGTAAAGTCACAGAAAGATTTTATTGGCCTCGATGGAGGGAGGACGTTGAGAAATACTGCCGGCAATGCGAAATGTGCAGTCTGAATAAAAAGCCAAACAAATCAATACGAGCACCACTGATCCCGTCCACCGAACTGAAAGCAATGCAGAGAATCGAAATCGATGTGCTCGGTCCTTTACCCACAACACGTGCAGGCTATCAGTTTATCCTGGTGGCTTGTGACGTTTTTACAAAATACGTCCGAGCTTGGCCTATGCGCCAACAAACAGCCAAAGAGACCGCTAGCTTGTTATATCATCGGTGGTTCACGGTGCATGGCGTACCGGATACCGTTCATTCGGATAGGGGTACTAACTTCGAAAGTAAGCTTTTTCAGGAACTAGTACAACTCATGGGAAGCAGAAAAACGAGGAGCACAGCGTATCACCCGGCAACCAATGGAGGGGTAGAGCGAAACAACAGGACGATCATAACCATGCTGAGGAATTATATACAAAAAGATGAAAGAAATTGGGACGAAGCGCTCTCCGCCGTCATTGCAGCATATAATGCTAGCAAACACGGAAGTACAGGGTTCGCCCCACATTTTCTTCTCACAGGCAGAACGCTTCGATTACCGACCGACCTGATGTACACCGAACCAGGAGAGTCCAGGACATCGAGTCCCCTGAGTCACCTTGAAGGGCTACAAGAACAGCTGGTACTAGCAGAGGAAATCGCACGCGAAACGTTGAACGCACAAAGGGCACGAATGGAGAACCAATATAATAAAAAGTCGCACGGTAAATGTATTGAAAGTGGCGACATCGTGTTGCTTACCAATCCAGCCGTACCGGTCGGTAAGTGCAAAAAGCTTCAATTCCCATATAAAGGACCATATCGGGTGGTTGACAAGATAAGCCCAGTAAATTTTGTCATACAGGATAGAGTTGGCAAGACACAAACTGTCCATTACAATCGACTAAAACCTGCAGCGGACGGTGCAACGTGGACCGAAGAGGCAATTGTGCCAGTAGACGAGCCAGACGAACGACAGAACGCTTCGCAACAACCGGTATGTGGACATATATATACCCCAGAGTTCACATCGGCACCGCAAAACGAAAACGAGAACGAGAACGAACAAGACACGAATGAAGCAGACGAGACGACGGACGAAGCAGTCGTCGAGGAGAACGAAGAGACGGCACAAAAGGAACTTATAAACACGAGAAACTCGCGAAACGTTACGTCACAGAGTGATCTGACTCTGCACGCACTACCCCGACAGAGGCCCAGACGTACTTGCAGAAGGCCCGAATATTATGTTGAGATATGTAACCTCCAGGAGGAGGATAAATTTAGTAGGGGGGGTGTAATGTCGTGGGTTTAGCACTTAGTTTATTGACACGCGCACTGTTTTTGTTGTTTACGTATAGTATTTGTATTGTATATTAGTTTAGTTTTAAATGTGTTTCTTCTCACTAGTTGTGTTCTTTTGTGTTTTCCTTGTCACTATTTGACCTAGTATTTTGCTTTCCTTATCACTGTTATTCACGCACGACTTGTTTCCCGCACTTGTTTTAACGTTCCAACGTGTTCCTTTGTTGCTGTCATTGCCGTTAGCCGAATTGCTTGTCACGTGTCACGCTTTGCGCACTTTTCCTCCTTCTAGTTTTAGGTGTATGGAGCAGTTCTTGTTGTATCGTGTGGACGAAAGGTTGTATTAATTGTGAACTGCTTTATCGAGTGAAAGCCGTATCGAGTTTTTGTTGTATCGAGTTTTTGTTGTATCGAGTTTTTGTGGTATCTAGTTGTGGTTTATGTGGTTTAACAGTTTAGTGTGTATTTTAATGCCATTCGTTTTTATTCAGTTTTTATTAAATTACATGTTTTTATAGTGAAGTCGTATTCAGTGCAGCTTACAACAGACTACAGCAGTCAGGCCCCGCGATTGGCCGTTAAAGCAGCGTCCCGGACCAAACTCCCGTTATCAAACGTAACACAAGGCAGAGAGAAATGCACAGAAAACAATTGCAACAACTCACCATGTTTGCGCGATGGCCAATCTTCGAACGGAATTCTAATATCTTCGAATTCAACACCAGCACAAGCGAATATGAGACGAATGACTTCGCCTCTGCCTTTAAGTGGGAAGTAGTATAACTTGTAAACTGGCATGGTCGATGAGTAGATACGACTTGACTGAGAAACTATGCTGCAAAGTTCGCTGGGTGTCTGTATAAGTACTCTGTTTTGCTGGGCAGTGGAACGCGGTGTTATTTGCTGTCGCGAAGTAGTAAGAGAGAATTACGTATGGAGAGATGATTGAGCTACAAAGGAGAGAGAGAGAGATGATAAAGAGATAGGGAGAGAGAGAGAGTAAAGAAAAGAAAGGAGAATAAGGTGATTTTCCGGTCTCGTGTTCGGCATTTTTGTATGATGTAAGAAAACAGAAAAATCATGGCATTGCGAAACCATGGCGACATTTTCCGCTAAGATACACGTCATTGTTTGTCCTGTCACTCAATAGTATGATCACTCGTCCACTAAATAGCGTTTTAGCGTTTTGGTCGACCTAACGTCCCCGTTTTAAAATAAGAAAAAGATTTGTAGCATTTTTTTGTCAGAATGTCGTTACATTTTCAGCGGGAAACTGCTAAAAGTAAACAACAAGATAACGTTCAGTTTGCATCCAGATTAAACGGTAAATTAAGTACATCAAAGATCCATTATAACGTGAATTGTGTACCTTACGGAGTAGCGATAGTAAATACACGTTACATTTACTCTGTTTTGTAAAAAATGACTTCAAATAAAGAAGGTTTTAGCTCAGAATTTGCCGTAAAACTGCTTGAAAAACATTTCACCGACCAGAATTCTACAAAAATCTCTACTAAAGACGGCACTGGGCGAATATGTGCCGAACTTTTATCTGTTTTTGTTGCTGAAGCCGCTTCGCGAGCTGCTAAACAAGCAGAAAATGAAGACGCTGCAATTTGCGAAATTGAACATGTGGAAAAAATTCTGCCGCAATTATTACTTGACTTTTAACTTTTCTATTATTTGTCTGAGCACGAAGCAGTACGCTACAGAACGGCTTTATTAATACGATTTAGTGTAAAACTTTCTTTTTAAAACTTTTTATTTCTTTATACTTCCATGGCTTTAATTATGCCTCGGTGCATCTTCCATCAAGGGTAACTGGCTTTTTCTTTCAATCTTCATTTGTGTAGCATTTGGTAAACCCATGTTTGCCAAGACAACATCAGACCATAATATATTTGACTAGTGTATCTAACAAAATATTATTGTAACAGAAAACTGAGTTCTTAACTACATGCAAGATGCACCTTTTATTCAATTTAACAAGTAGCAAAAATCTCATTCGGTTTCAATGTCTGCTGCAGCTTTTCTTTGAACTGTTTTGCCCATAGACTCCTTAAAAAAAGGGAGTCTATGGTCTTGGAGTTAGAAATGGAAAAAGTTCCTAAATAGGTTATTTCTCTCTATGTTCACAGCCACAGGTATTGTAGTATCTTCTCATTTTACAAGGTCTAATTACTGTTCTCTTTTTAAAGGACAATCTTTTACACACAGTATTCAAACTAAAATGAGTAAATCGAAAATTAACATTCTGCAAACTGGATACTGTTTAGACTGCCCAACAGACAAGTCAAAATTCACAGCAGATTGTACAGTTACTCTCATAGAGAATGAAAATAGTTCTCCTATATTGGTAGACACAAGTGGGCCATGGGCTTCTGAAAAGCTTAAAAGTGACATACATGGAGCTGGGTATACCCTTGATGATATTAAAACTGTGGTATGCACACATGGGCACTCTGACCATATTGGAAACTTAAATTTATTTCCAAAAGCAAAGTTTTTCGTAGGGTTTGATATATTTTGCGGGAATGTTTACGAAACTTTTGATTTTAAATCCTCATCTGTGAAGTATGTAGTTAGAGATGACATTGAAATTATAGCAACTCCTGGACACACTAACGCAGATATTTCAGTAATTGTAAAAAATACTGAACTTGGTACAGTTGTTATTGCTGGCGATACTTTTGAAAATGATAAAGATTATTTGGATGCTGGCTCAGTTTGGAAATCCCTGAGTGAAAATATTGAACAACAAGAAATTAGCAGAGACAAAATACTCTCTATAGCTGACTATATAGTACCTGGACATGGTAAAATGTTTAGTGTATCAGTGTATAAAAATGAAGCATGTAATCACTAACAGTTTTTTATCAATTCAAATCTCATTGTGTTCCATCAGTAATTTTGTCAGCTTTAAACTGTTTAAGTGCAATACATATTACTTACTTTCTGTGTTTATACAACATAGTATTTTCCAGTGGTACAACCAGAAAAGCTGGAGTTTCAGCTGAAAATAAAAAAAATGTAAGCACACCAAATCCTAACCGTTGCACTGCTAATGTTCATTTGCATGTGTAGGATCTTTACAAGATACAGATTCCTAACACTGTTTTACTGCTGGTAATAAATGACAATTATATAATAGGGTGGGGGAAGATCGAAGATGGGACATCTTTTCATTCCATTTCTTGTCCGCTTTGGTAGTAAACAAAGAATATTCAAAAAATTATAAAACCGTATCTTCATGACTATATATTTAAGAACTAAGAACACATACACCAGTTTCTAACCCATACCTTTCGGTTTAGAAGTGATGCAATGGCTTCAACATCTAACATATATACACAGTGAACAAAGCTTGTAAATATACTTTTATATCAATACAAATACAATGGAAGTGTAACCCATGATACACTTCTTAAAAACAGCAGAAAATTATTAATTAAAAATACAGACTCTCGTAGCATCCTTTTAAATAAAAAATAGATATTTCACAAATATATAACCCATACTTTATGTTGGAAACACAAATATGAAGAACGTAATAACAGTTGTAGTTTACTATTCAGCTCTTTAATATAAACCAATTTATTTGAACAGAATAAACTCTGTTCTGATTTTATTTGGAAATTTTTAACCAAATTTTTCAACAACAAGCATTTTTTTTCGAATTTGAATTTAAACTAGAAATGTAATATTAACATACTCTAGTTTCTCTTAAGTAATATGTTAAAACGTACTATATAGATCAAAAGTTTGTTATAACATGAAATAAAACGCAGCGAAACCAATA
The DNA here is from genome assembly GCF_009617815.1 of Ciona robusta. NCBI lineage: Eukaryota > Metazoa > Chordata > Ascidiacea > Phlebobranchia > Cionidae > Ciona > Ciona robusta. The sequence continues at coordinate 2,144,792 of NC_143235.1, forward strand.
AAGATAAGAAGTGTTTTGCATTCATGATAGAATTGCGATACCAGCACCATATTCAATATAGAGCAGCACATAACAAGCGTCTTGCTGCCAATGATTGATATTCATTGTTTTTACTTGAAGCTAAGTCTCTGTCAGCATCTACTCTTGGTGCTTATTGTTGGCATGCGGCCCAGAACATTTTAGAGATATTCTGAAACAAAAAACAAGGTGCTGTTAAGAGGAATGCATGAACGAATGATTGGTTTACATTTTAATAAGCAGAATGCTTAAACAGAATGAATAAACTTAATTTTTATTGTCGTGTGGCTGGGCAACTGCAGTCATTATCACACAGGTGTTATTTTTTATATACCTGCTTACAAGTCACCACGTATGTAACCTTGTTGTGGTTAACTGTTTTAATGTATGGCTTACAATTTGGACCATTAGTGACTGGGTGTGAGCAATTATAGCGTATCTTATCTTCAACATCAAACCTGATACCTCCTGGTCTATGGTTGGAAAAATGCAACACTATATCTCCAGCTTACCTGTTTGTAGTTTCATAAGTCATCAGATGCAGGCACCCATACTACTGGACCCGATTGTTCCTTTATCACTCCTTTAACATTTTCATACAAATCATCTATGGTGTCACCTTGCACAACCGCTGGAATAATAGTTGTATATTTAAAAAACACTTAGCAACTAACGATAAAAAGCCAGTAAATATTACAGATAGCGAGTAATACTTCATATAGTTGCTAATGAGAATTTATAACTCTATTTTCAATATATAGAAATTTTAAAAAGAATGAAACAGAAATCAAATTAATTGAAACAACCAACAGGCAGATCGGCAAAACTAGTAACTAAACTGTACTAGTTAAAAAAAAAATAAAGCAGGGCATTGACAACTAAAATCATTGTATTTACTTTTCAATTATTATAAACCAAGAACAGAAGCTTACAAGTTGCAAGGTTTGTATTATATAAAATACATCCACAGATTTTTAAGCAAATATTTAACAACATACACCCAAGATCCAACCTGTAAAATATTCCCCAAATTCTTGCTCTTGTTTCGTCGCTCGTTCAAATATTTTACGAGCTTGTTCTTCAACTAAACGCTTGTTTAATTCCCTGTTGATGTTCAATTACATAGTAATTAAATACTACATCACTATATATCAAGAATGCATGCATAAACATTAAACAGTCAATTGATTCTATTTAAAATGCAGGGGATGCAGGGTTAGTTAGAGGTGCATACCTGAAACAAGAATTTAACCATTGGTTTTCAACAGCAAAACAACAGTCGTTTACTAATTAATTTACTGTAGAAAATTCCAGGGTAGGCCATGTATGTATCAACTACAATACTTTTAAATTACTTTTTTCTTATGCATAAAAACTATACTTACATGAGCCACTCTACAGACTTAGGACGAATAAAGATGGCAATCGGCCACAACCCAGCCACTTGTAACCTCTTTATAGCATTGCCTGACACATCAAGGATACAATGTTTGTTCTGTAAACAGAAGTTGTGTATTAGAGACATATGTGGGGCTATGTAAAGGAACTATAATGTGTTGTTAAAGTTTGAAAGAGTAGTTCGACATTGTAACAGACCACATATAGCTAACTTTCTCATTGCCTGAAACCAGAAGTCTTACAGCATAAATCCTTTGTGACCAGAGATTTATGCCAGAGGTGGGCCATTACTCCGAGGTAAAAACAATCACCCACAAAGTAACGTACATGGTTACTCGAAAGTTGGCATGAGGTGTATAAAACAGAACGGTTGTCATTTTCTGGCCACGCAAGGATAAAGCAAGATTCATACATTCATAAATAACAAAACGAACTATCCAGTTATAATATAGCAGCCCATATAAAGTAAACCAGCCCACCTTTTCAGCAACATCTTTAACCGACTGAACACTCGTTCCATACAAGTTCTCGTTATACTGGCCAGCCTCGATGAAGAAATGGTTCTGTATATCAAGTTCCATCTTTTCACGGGATTCCACGAAATGATAATCACGTCCGTCTTCCTCATTGTCCCTTCTCTCTCGAGTTGTGTCTGGAAAATCGAAGATATTTAGTTGAAAGATCAGTTTGCTCTATAAGGCGAGGTATCAGGCGTATTTGTAAGGTAGTTTATAATACATGGGTAGACAAGTCGGTATAGACAAGGTTTTTATTAAGACAGACCTTAAATGAAATGTAATGAGGTATATTTTCCCCAACACCCAGGGTGCCACCAGCTATATCCCACTGAGGCAGTTTAAAAACACTAAATAATAGAGATTCTATTATATAAGGGTGAGGTCTTTAGTCAGACAAGTTTTAAATGAAATGAAGACACGAAAAATATTGGTAATTAATAAATATATTAATTAATCCAATTATGTTTAGTTAATAAGTGTACATGGGGAGATAATAAAGAGTTACATAACTTAAATAACTTACGTGGAACACAGGACCCAAACTTATCCACATACTCAGCGATCAAGTCATCATTAATACGATCTTTAAATGGTCCCAAGATGACAACTGGGCGAGTGTACTTCACTGTGCAACAAAAATACCTTGTAAAATGTATACTATTCAAAATATGAAAAAACTACAAATTTAAAAGGTAATATATAAGAATTTAACAATTGTTTTTACTTATTCACAACTTTTTATAAAAGGTTATATATATATAACGTCATTGCTTCTCAACCTCTTAGTGGTCGTTTAGTTTGTTTTTATGGCCTACTACACTGGTTCACAAAGACTATAATTGTGAAAAAGCAATTACAATTAGGCAACCTAACATTAACTTTTGCTTAAATACTGTTTAGTACAGTGGGTACAAAGGTTAAGAAACACTGTACTAACACAGCCAAACCTTGAATTTTTCTCTATATATGTAATATACAAACAGTAATATGAGTAAATGAAGTTTATAGTGCTTGCTTTATAAAGGGGAGTTGTATGTCAGTTTTCTTTTATAAATGTTTATTATTACAGCACAATAACTTATTCAACTTACATTCTTTCTGAACAACAGTCTCATACGACAAAATAACATCATCTGTAAAAGAATAATATTATTTTATATTGTATGGATGCTATATAGCGTCTTTGGTGAGGCGCACATGAGGCCTGGGATAAAGGTCCATTACCGCATTACCCCAACATCTAGGGTGCTACCAACTAGACCCGATTGAGGCAGTTTATAGACACTCATTAAAGAGATTTTATACAAAAGAAAGGCCTTCAGCTTGGCACGCCTGAGACCTGGAATGTAGGCCCATTACCCCAACACCCAGGATGCTACCATCTAGACCACATACTTCACAAAATATAAACCTAAACCACATTCCAACTTATAATTCCCATAAAGAATTTAATATCATTGCACAATATTTGTCCTTGACAAACATTACAGTTGGTCTTAAACAAATACGACAGGTATCCAGCTATCCACATACAGTATATAAGTATAAGCAAGCCTGGACTGCCCAACTCTCAATACAATTACCCAAATAACAAATGATTGACAATTAAAACAGTATCCTAAACTGGAATATATACACGACTAGATTTGTAATACCAGAGCTTCCGCAATTATTAGTTAATTTAAATAACAAAGCGATTAAAATTATTGGTTTAAAGTGTCTCGCAACTACAGAAATACTAGTCCATATATATACTTATATGTATATTATATATATATATTATATGTATCAGTATACATAACAATTAACAACACAAAATCTAAGTCTACATAATTAGACTGGGTGTTGGTGTAACAAGCCCAAATGCCAAGTCCTTTGAAACAAGGACCTCATCCATATAGATTAGGAAGCGCATGTGCAAATAAATAACATACATATTTGGTTTTAAATAATAAATTCACACAACCACTAAATACATTAGGTAAGCAATAGTTTATCACACTTACTTATGCTGGTTTCGCTATCACTTTGGTTTGAAGCCACGTGGTCTGTAATAATAGGGTTCAGTTTGAATCTAATACACCTCATGCTCACTGTCCAGTTATAACACGAGTGTCTTTTTATATACATCAGACACACATGGTGTATTCATACACATCATGCTCACTGTTAAGTTATAACATGGGTGCCTATACACTAAACCCAATGGCATACCTCCTCATGCTCGCTGTCAAGGTACAGTAGAAATACACCCCACCAACAAAACCATCAACTTACTTTCTTGGTCGCTCAAATCATCCAAGTTTTCTTTACTTTTATAAAATGGAAACCTTCTACTAAACATCATACTCTTTTTCCTTTTCGCTTGATTTAAGGATTCCTGTTGAAATATTTGTCATGAAATTATATACCTTATAGTTATTACTAATAGACTATAAGTAATATACGTAGCAAACACTGTACTATTGGCATTTGGGGTTGCAGGAGAGTAATACAAAAGTCATGTCATTTGATTATATGCTGTCAAACCGTTGTTGTTTTAGAAATTGGGTCACCAAACCTCCACTACTAAGTTGGAAATTACCTCACCAAAGCTTTGAGCCACAGCACAAACTCATAAACCAGGATAGTCTCATCTGGACCAAGGTATATTTACCAATACATAAATAGCAGGCATAATCATTCACCACACAGTTGCTAAAAGCAAACTCATAAATTGAAAACGCATAGTATTAGTGGCTGTAACTGTAATAGATGACATTATACTCCTTAAGCAAATAATAATCACAAGTAGTCTTGTATACGCACTGGTAAGTGTGTTTTAAAGGCTGTATAATTCAAGCTAAATTCAGGCTTTTAGTTTTATTTTAATACAGTGAAAAACATACATGCAGTACATCTGTGTTTTGATATAAGTTATATATGTTGTTTTTAAGCATATTAATATACAGGAATTGGATGTTATGTGTCATATGTATGTTAACACAGGTACTGTATTACACATGAAAAACAAGTCTAAACACGTAAGTGTAACAGTGTAGTATAGGTACAAAACATATGCTTTTAAGAATATAATATAGGTCTTACAAATTATAAATATCAAGTAGGTCTTACGTGTGTGTTAATACATGTATATATATGACAGTGCTGTAGGGTACTGTATTGTATGCAATTCTGTATTACACCCAGCACCCACAACTAACACATAGATTCTTTACACATGTATCACATAAACAATGTAAACCAGTCCTCATACTTCACAGCCAACATATGTAGTACTGTGGGGTAAGATGGATACTGTTAGCACCTAAATCCCATATTTCCTAACTGTGTTTTGATTAATTAACAGCAGTTATATAACTCTGTAAATATTCTTTGTTTACTAATTACTACCAAATAGGACAAAAAAAAGAACCATCTTACCCCACCTAATATTTCCAAACATATTAATATTATTTATAACCTCTCACCTTATTATCAATAAGTGAAGGTTTAAACTGCGAGAATTTGACTTGTTTAAGTCGAGCGCGTTCCTTTCTTTCGACTCGTTGCTTGGCGGGGATTACCCCAAACTCCTCACTGTCTCTACCTCCCTCCTGTGACGGGAAGGTAAAGTTAGATACCATTATACGCATGCATTCCATATTATTTAACGAGGTTTACCCCAACACCTTAGCATATAGTGGCATAGACTTAATGGTGGGGCCTAAGGTGACACTCCAGAAATTGGTCACAAACATGATGGTAAACAAACAAGGCTTGAACCAATTAGTCCAGTGGCAGGTGCTAAATGTATGCTCAATTTTTTTTTACAAACTTTTGGTTATGTACGTCAGAATTTGTAAAACGAATCAGGGGTGACATTGGAAGTTTCAGCGACCCAGTTTTAAATGCCTATTTGAAATCTAATGTGTATTACCCAAGAACACACATGCCCACAATAATGGTGACTGCGACTGTTAAGAATTTCTATATCCTCTGGGCTCTAGACAAGAGTGTATGAGCCAAAAGTCATCAAATTATATTCTAATGCACATAGATACATAGTATATATTGCCACTTACCACCCTTCTAGCTTGCCACCATTCATCATCACTTGCATTTACAACATGAAGTATGTCACCATATCGGAACGATAAACCTGTTTGTGGGATATTGGTTATATTGGTGATGGTACATACGTTGTCATGTTTAGAACTGGAAATTGTATGCGGTTATAAGTCTGACATGGGTTTGACAATGAGCATGAAGTGTTCAGTGGTTAGGAGCTTGTAGAGTTCAATGCTTTATACTGACAGGTGTATTTGTCCTTGGGCAAGACACTTGGCAGACTCTGCTCTAGCCCATTGGTTATTAATATGTTGTAGCACCTTGGTTGTTGGGTAATGGCCTAATGGGCTAACTAAATTTCAGATCCCATGGTATGGCACTTAGTAGTACCACTACAACTAGTGCAATGCTTGTAAACACAGTCTTTTAACTTGGACACAAAAGGATTCCAAAAATATCTTACATAATCCGATTAAGAATCGTTAACATTTTGATATCCATAGGCGTGGTTGTATTGACACAGCTATTATTGATTCCCATTTAATCTATATATTAATACATTGTAGCAAGGGTGGTAGTTAGTCTTATATCATCATGCTGTAATCTTATATGTTGGTAAGGTGTTATAATGAGGTGTTGGGTGTAATGCATATAATCTAATGTGGTTATCTTAAGGTTAATTATGATAATTATTGTTTCAGCAATAAAAATGGTAGGATGGGACGTGCTTTCATTCTCTTTTATCATCCTATTTGGAAGTAAACAAAGAATATTTACAGAATTAAACAACCATATCCTAGAAAGACTTTAAAAACAGGTTGTTAATTGTTCAAAAAGCGATCAGTAAATATGGAATTTTGGTGCTAATGGTATCCCATCTTACCTCAGAGTATTGCACATCAACAATAAGTAAAAAAGTATTTATCTATGTCCCATATTACCCACGTAGGAATTAGGTTTGATATTTTTGGATTACCAGTACATGGAACTAAAGTTAGAGGAGAGCTACTTGGGTATTGATTATCTATTTAATGCCATAATCTATTGATTGCCTTTGAATATTATTTAGTGACTTATATTAAGGATAAAAAACTAAAGCAGAAAACAAAAATGAATGTCTTATCGACTCCTATATAATGTTTGAGGTGGCACTCCAGTTTTATAGGAACACAGCCCCTATGCTCCTTACCTTTGCTTGGCAGCCCAGAGTCCCGATACGAGTCATATTCGAACAGTGATCTCACATATAACATTCGCTTCTGGGATGTGAGCAAACTACCCCCGCTGCTCACCGATAAATTCATCATTTGTTCTCGGAGCTCCTGAATCTTCTCTTCAAATCTGTTGTAATCTGAGGATAGAAATATTATACGTTAACAGAGATAAAAATATGGAAGTATTGTATATGGACATGGAAATATTATACGCTAACCAAGATGAAAACAAACATGGAAACATTATGTTTAAAAAAACGTTAAAGATTAAATTGATTAGAGTAAACTATGATCTGAATATGACTTATGTAAATTGCAATTTTATCATAGAAATGCTAACATAATAAAACAATAAAAACAATCAGCAACAAAGTTGCATAGCATGTGTAAGCCATCTTTATTACACAAGCATTTTTTTAAATAGTTTAACTTTTTAACCCATACAACCAAACAGACACTGAGACACATATGGATTGAGAAATATATATAATTAGGAAAATGGTGTAGCCCCAAAGATACCCAGAGGCTTCAAGTGTGTTGTGGGTCTGAACGTTTATAGTACTTATATTGTATAGAGATAATACACTCAATACATTAACCTATAAATAACAAAATATTTAAAACAATTTTCCCCAATATACGAACACAATACATACTAACCTAATGTACCTGTCTACCAGAACAAGTCAGCTCTTGCCTTATCTAATACTCAATAATATACAATGACTATTATGGCTACATTCTATAACCAGAAATAACACATATAGCTTGTATATTCTCATCTTTATGCAATAATTTGTAAACAGGAAAACTCAATTTTCTAAGTTGAAATGCTACTATATGTAAGCAACAACAAGTATGCTAAAAAGCTAAACTATCTTTTTGAAAAAATGCCCTAATGTATAATATATAGGCTCGTATCAAATTTACCACAATAGCTCAAAGCAAAGTATCAGATACAGAGTATAGCAACATATTCTACCCGCTTCCCACGATATAGTGGTCGATAAATAGGGCAAGATTCACCTCGCACAGTGAACGACGACTGGCGAAGTACCGCTATCTGTATGTGTGTGTTCGTGCGCAATGATAAACCAACAGTGTTACGTGTATGTATGAACGGCGGTGCACGCGCACGGCCACGAACAAGCGACGAACATTCCGATCTATGACGTATTACGATTTCTGAACCGACACGCTTGGGCGACGGCAGCCAATAAAAACGCAAAGCTGTCGTAAGTTGGCGGATTTTTTCGGTATCTCCATAAGTTGTAAACAAACTTGGTTTACGTCGGTAATGTTAAACATTCTGCAGCTAAATAGGATAATCCAGCATACATGTTGTTGCTGGCAACCATATTATTAGGCCTAATAAGTCTGATACGGGAATTTAATATTTTACCAACTTAATACAAGTAACTTGTAAAGACGTCGAATAAATGGTTCGCAAAATAATAAGTTGCCAGAAGAACTCTTTCGGCTTTAAGGTTAATCTACGCTTATCTCTAAAGCGGCAAAACAACACACCCGAAGCGCTATTTTTTATAATATAGAATTGTGCAGTAAGGTGGATACCGTTTGCAGTGTTAGTACATATAGTAGGGCGGGGGAAGATGAGACACCTGTTTATTCCATTTTCTCGTCCAACTTAATAGTAAACATTTAGAGAATTATAAAACCGTATCGCCACGACTCCCATAGACCGTTGTTTTGTTTAAAACACGATCACGATATTCGGATATCATGTGCTAAAGCTGTCCAATCTTTCCCCACAGTACTATAACACCCCAAATATACTTATTATTTGATATCGCGTTTTAAAAAAATAACAACGTTATTTAAGAGTTATGAGGATACGACTAAATAATTCTGTAAATGTTTTTTGTTTACTACTAAATCAGACGATTAAAGAGAAACGACAACGTGTCCCATCTTACCCCCTACTCTAACAAGCTAATTAAACAAACAGAACAGTTAATATTAAACTTTCTAACAACGTGTAACGGCTACAAATTACCGCTTTCGTACACAAGAAAAGTATTAAACTATACCGTTATCACAAGATCAGTGATTACTCAATAGAATTTAAATTCTGCTGTATCATGGGTTTGGCGGCCCACGCTTTCATCTGAAACTATTTTTATAAGCGGCGTGTTTCAACTGTTATATTGTTGCAAAATCCTATTTCTTCGTCGTTTTACTTACCCGTTCCTCGTTATATAACGACCTAAATTAAAGCGTTATATAGTACGTTTTTGCCAAGTTGCACTGACTAAACTATACACAGTTTTAACTGAACAGCGTCCTTTATACAACCTACTAACTGAACAACGAGTAACGAAGCCCAAGACAGCTGGGACTTAAAATTATTGATTTAAATAATTACACTGTACGACATGAGTGACAAGAGCACACTAGGGATGCAGCCTTTGTTAAGAAAATGAGGATAAGCCTTTGGGATTGGAAGCTCTGTAATAATCCATGCAAGCATCATAGAAACCCATCGAAGTAGTAGTGACGTTTTTAATTACGTAATATATTGACTAAGGAGCGTGTAAGAGTGGAAACATAGATTACATTATGACAACATACGCTTAACAAATCTTTTGCTCAGCTATATACCCAAGCAATTAAATATCTATATTAAAAAAAACATAAATTACATTAAGAGTTCACGGCGCATACAAATCAGTTGCTTGCTTGTTTCTATATATATTTTCATATAATCAAATTAACTATATATATATATATATAAACGTCATGTGCTGTTTAGCGTTATTGAACGCAACGTAACCTAACTTAGGCAAATTACGCAAGTATAGTACCAGCTAACTTTTAAAATGAATAATACACGTGATACAATACAGTGGGGTAAGATGGAAACCGTTAGCATATAATATTTTCTAACCGGACACATTTTCATTCTATTTTCTCGTCCCGTTTGGTAGTAAACAAAGAACATTCAAAGGTCCTCAAGACTCACATAGACCGTTGTCAAATGTTCAAAACAAGATCAAGATGTTTGGATATAATGGGGTAAAGGTGTCCCATCTTACGCCACAGTATTCTATACACAGTTTTACAAACCTTCAGTGCCCGCAACTTTAACAGGCTCAGTTTCAGTATCAGCGACTCGCTTCTTACGCTTTGATCGCTTGGACAACCGGGTTGATATTTTGCGAATAAACATGCTGGCCCCCGTGTGAACCTCGAGGGTGGCATTGGGAGATACATCAGTATTATTGTGTGGGATATCCATTTATACACACAGTGGGTGTATTTTATGAATGCAACAGCAGTGGTATGGTCTAACCGGTTAAATACAGTCTAAAGCTATGTTAAAACAGCGGTTACTTTAACTCAGTTGTTACTAATTGGTTGTACTATAAACCTGCGGGATAATGGGCTAATTCCCAGGTCCCACACTGTGCCTCACCACAGGACTAAAGGCATCATATATGCTACAAATAGTAACATACTATTACTAACGTCAAGGGCCACGGTCACAGTTTATCTATTTCTAGCTGCAATGACCACCACAAATAAAAATGACTGGACTTAAATATATAAGCTAAACTGACGTATACACGCTTGCGTAAATACTAAGTTAAATATATACGATATGAGCCAACTCTGACCTGGATCTCAGGTCCCCAAATTTGCCTTAATGTAAAACCTCACTTTATAAAAGAGAATCAATTAATAAATACCTAACACTGGTATACTACAAACTTAACGGCAACATCGTCGTTTAATGGTAAATTCTAATTAACTGGGCAATGGGCCAAGCATAGAATATAACCAATTAATAACAAACTTCTATATTCCATTGGGTTAAAGCGCTTGTCAACGGCCGTTCCCACAACACTCCGCTTTTCCAATAACTACCCTTTCCAACAGCTATAAACCTAAGGGCACTAGCTTCGTTTAACGTAAAATGCTAACAAAATTTATTTGTAACGAGCAAACTCTAGCCCGGGCATTACCCATACTTAATAACTACCTTAATTAAAAGCTACTGTAAACTAAACACATCTTAACACATCTGCATCAGCAGTATTCTATAAACCTAATGGCAACAACATCGGTTGTAAATTTAAACATCGCAACCGCCTTTTTCCTTCCCACCTGCCGCCTCTGTATCTAAATGCGCTGCACAGATAAATCTAATCTAAAACTCCAATGCTCCTGGCACCCTACACCGCCACAACCTTCGCCCTTTGATAGTAACAGCTATTTAAACAACAGAAACATCTGGCCGACGATTTCTGAATCAGAATCAACTTCTTAATGTGACGTCACACCTCAACCCGGAAACTCAATGTGACGTCACACATAAGCCACCAAGAGAAGCGAGAATTCGAGTTGTTGTTCTAATTATGACGAATAACCGGTGTCAATGGGACCTCACTAATTATTGCGTCATATACGGTTATTAGTGACGTAATAAAACTACTTTTTACAGAGCTCGTAAAACTTTGAGTACAGTTTTAATACAGACATAACATGTTGTCCTAATTATATATATATATATACGGTTGGGGCAATTACGGTTAACTGTCTTACGACACATACGTCAAACGCTATGTAAAAAAATACGAATGCAAGCATTACACATATGGTTAGCGACTTGCGATTTAGCGTGCTCTTTCGACTTTGCATTGGGTCATTGGGGTGTATATATACGTGCATAAAACACGGATTTTCTATGAGCATTAATATAAACATTCCAACTCTCGACGTCACCAAAGATGGTTTTAGTTTTTAAACTTAAACGTATGAAATAAAAGTCGTATTTAACATATTCTATGCGACCATTACATGGAGCTGTATCTATATTAAATATTATTGGAGAATCCATTAACGTCTTGACATGAGACATTATTATATGAGTCACATCTTGAAGGCATGAAACTTAGTCACTACGTTTATCATTACACGGTATATGTTCATACAGAGTTCAGTATCCGGTACACAACAACAATATGTAAGAGGAATTAATGCCTAATATACCACTGGAGTATTGCTATATATATATAGTATACTATTTTATATGGGTATTACGTTTAAAAAACACTAAAATTTTAAAATGAATAATCACACCGTCACACGTGATAACTCGTAAGGTGGCACGAGCTGTATGAACATCTATGTTATAAAAACTGTCGTTTTCCGGTCACGCAAGGATAAATTAAGTTCATTCATTCATGTTCTATATATAGCCTAGTCTTGAACCTGCTATATAACCTATAGGTGTAAACATGGGGCGCACAAATAATAGTCAATGCGCTACGTACGTGACCGAATTGCTAACTACATAATGAATAGACACTTTATTCTCGCGTGACAGGAAAGGTCACCGAAAGCAGTTATAACATTCGTGTTTTTTTTAGTACACACTATTTTTAGTAAACTATTTACTATTTAGTTAAGTATTTTATCACTGCATCGTGAAGCATACAACGCGAAAATTTATTGGCCATGTTTGGTCTAGAATTGCCAGATACTAATTGAAAAAGTTACCTTCTGGTTTATATTGTGCTCCAATGGTGACCACTTTGTCGGCGCTCTTTAACGCATGCGCTGCTTCCTCGTGTGTTGCTTTGGTAAGGTCAATGCCATTAACCTACAGGGTAAAAAAGGTCGTTTATATTCTAGTGGGTGAAAACTTAAGTGACTTATCCATGGTTGCCACTCTAATGCCCTCAGTTGAGCTGCTGAGGCTATTACAGTGTGTGGATAAGTAGACATGACTTTAGGTTGGTTTGGTCATTTATATCCTGGTGGGTGGGAACTTGAGTGTCTTATCCATGGTTGCTCCTTTAATGCCGACAGTTGAGTTGCTGAAGCTATTACAGTGTGTGGATAAGCAGGTATGATATTTCTAGGATACAAATGTAGCAACAGGCAGAAATCTTATTTCATATGAATTAAAATGTCACTTCATTTAAAACACAGACACATAGCGTCATAACATTAGATTACTTCCCATTTTAACCAAATAGGAAGCATTCACTTACATAAGGATGAATGTTACACATTGATTAACATTTGATTGATAAGGTTTGAAAATAGAAAACCAAAGATGGGAGAAAAGAATGCAAAGGTTATGATTCAACTTAATTTTATTAAATTACTCAACAGATGACAAATTCAAAGTTATTTTAGGGGGAAAAATTTTCACCAATAAGTCTTGCTATATGGGAGACGAAATGTTGGTGTAATAAATTCTCTTTTTATACTGGTTGAGCCAATTTAATGTTTAAATATTTTGTAACGCATAATGTTTAAGGGTGAAAATGGTGCCTAGGGCCAAAAATTAGAAACAAGTTAAAAACTATGTTGCAACGTGAATAGAAAACTAGCTTCAAAACGAGAAGAGGAAAAAAATAAGATAGTAGGATACAGGTTTAAGGCTTGAAGTTGAAGGCAAGACTTTAGTAAATGCTCTAACCCAGTGGTCGCTAATGGGTTGTTCAAATTGTCAGCTTTACACAAAAATCACCCATAAAGCTACATACGTGGTAACTCATAAGTTGGCAAGAGGTGTATGAAACAAAACACCTGTGTTATAACTGTTGGGAGCCAGTGGAATTGCCAGCCATAGATAAGTTTCATGCCATTAAATAAATCTTTTACTTACTGATAATAGTTGATCTCCTCTGAATAGTTCACCACTCACATCTGCAGTACCTCCAGCAAGTATGTAGGATATGAATATCCCTTCACTACCATCTCCACCTACTATGTTGAAGCCAAGACCAACCCCTGTCTTGTTAAGTGTCACAAACCGCACCTCCCTGTGTAAAGAGTAAGTACAGATAATTGTATGTGGGTGAGGTCCCACAACGTAGCATGTCATGAGTCCTAGGATTTAGGCCAGGATTGGCCTATTACTTTAAAAGTACAGGTAATAAATGCGCACATAGATTAATACTTTGTTTTGTAATAAGGATAAGGGACCTGTTTAAGGCTCAATGTTGCCACCGTTGTAGGTGTAAGGCAAGATACTTAAAGGCAATTGCTACAACTCTGGCTGTGTCAGCCATACAGAAAAAACACAGCCATAAAACAGCTACAAAGTTACATACGTGGTAACACGCAAGCGGACATGAAGTGCATGAAAGCAAACAGAACACCTGCCTATAACAACTGCAGCTGCCCCGCCACATTGAAATAAGTTAGACACAGTCGTATTCATATGTTCACCTTGGTATCTGGCTTCTCTTAGTAGCTTCATCCCTAGGTTGATAGATGGGCATCTGTGGTGGGAGTTCTACTTCATGGCTGTCATCGGTGGCTAACATGGGATCACTGGTTTGGTAACTTGTGGGTGGGGACACTGGGTGTATAGAGTGGTGTTAATACACGGGGTAATACACAATAGATAAGGGTTTCTTAACCAGGGGTGCGAGAACTATTAAAAAGTTGGTGACATTTAATGTAGCCTTTAAAAGAAACTAAGCCACACGCATATAAGATGTCTACTTGAGTACTTGTTGCCCTGAATAATCTAATGATGAAAAACTCTGTATTAAAGAATACAAACGTATTTCTTCTTTCATTAGATGTAGCAGCAGAAATGGGACTTAAAACCTATTTACATCTGTTACTTTATTCACCACTTGGTCTCAAAATAAAACCAGGAATCTGCTAGTTATCCCAATATGCCTAAAATTTAAAACTTTGAAACAAAAAAATTAAGGCACCTTTAATGCCGCTTTCAATAGATGTAGCAGGTGGAAGATGACGTTCCTCCTGGAACAACTCATCTGATGGAGGAGGGAGGACAATAGGAGCAACATCCTCTTCCTGGGGATCGGATGTTTGTATGGATGGGAGGGGATAATGAGAAGTGATGTTGATGGATTGACGAAGTATATGAAGATCAACAACATTAGATGTTCCTTTTAATATTGACACAGCTGCTTCGTGGGATAAATCCAAGACGGAAATGCCGTCAACCTGGTGTGGAAGTGGTGTGTTACTACTACTGGGGTAAAGTTTTGAGCTCAATGCTGACACCATTGTTGGTATATTTGTAGTTACGCAAACCACTTGACTCCAATTGCTCCAACCGTGAGCAGCTGGCTTCGCTAGCAGCACAACTTTTAATTTCTTTTTAAAAAATATGCAACTGGCTTTGCGGGCCACACTTCTTTTGGACGCCTCATTTGGCCCGTAGGTTGCAGGCCTCCGCTTAAAACCATTAAATCTCATAAAATATGTGATAATATCTTATTTCATGCTATGCTAGATTTCGTTTTCCTTTTTAAACCCACATAGTTTCACATATTTTCTTTTTTAAACCCACAGTACCTTGGTATTATAACATTGAGATTGAACCACATAAAACATAAACGACACTTACAGATATTATCTTATCTCCAACTTGCAGCACCCCGTCAGCCTCAGCTGCCCCACCTTCAATAACCTTGGTCACGTATATGCTATTGTCACCAGGTATATGTTGGTTACCAATGCCACCTGCTATGCTGAAGCCAAGACCTGTTTATTGAGTGGGTGGTAAGTAAAATGGTTTGTGATATTGAATTAAGCGCCTTGTGGCCAAAAGCATTGGATTCAATGCTTGAAACTTTTGTGGGGGGTGTGTGTCCTTGGGCAAGATAACATGACCAACAGTGAGTCGTTGAGCAAAGAGAACATGACCAACAGTGAGTCCTTGGGCAAAAAGAACATGACCAACAAAAAGTTACAAATGTGGTTTCTTATAAGCAGGCACAATGTGTATGAACCGGGTTATAGCGACCCTCGTTTCCCCAAAGATAATTTATAGGGATGAGGTCTTCAGTAAGGCACGCCGTGTGCATAAATATACAAACAAACAACATTAATTGAAATACGAACCTTTAGTTCCTTTCACAAGTTGAATATCTATTTCGGTTTCTTCCAAATTCTCGTCATTTATTTCATGTATGGAGCGTACGGTTGACATATCTTCCAATGACCGACGAATCCTTAATCTGGGTTGGGAGATGTAATAGTTGAATATAAAGGTAAGTATACCCTGTTGATCATATTGAAAATATATTGAGGAAGAACTTTTAAAGAGGTTGAGGTAACTGTAAGAGGGTTTGATTTAGGTAAAGGGAAAAATGACAGTACTTGTTGGTTGTACTGAACAATTTTTATGGCTAAATCAAGCACACCTATTCAGTGATAGAGGCATGGCTAGGGGGACCTGCGATTTTGGTCTAGTGAGTGTCAGATACTTTTATTTCTTGTGAAATTATTTTTTGATAGCAAACATACAATATGGCATTACTTTGGTAAAAACAGATTTAGTTTGGGTAAAAAAACATTCTGTATCCAAAGTTTTTACATATATACGTTCACAAATAAAACATATTACTTTAAAAAATCGTCTAAAAATATTTTATTGATTTCTGTAATATTTTACATTGTCTTTGTTACGTCACAAAAATAATTATGACTGTCACAGCATCAGCCAACCTTATACGCTTGTTACTCTGGTAAAATAGGGGTTATAAGCCATGTTTATTACCAGCATATGTGTCGAACTTCTTGACCTAACTAACAGTATTCGTTATAACCAAATTTTGGCCAATACAATTCGCGTCGCCAATATAGCAAGGAAAACCTTGCCCGACGCATAATTATGATTTCACATATTGGCCCGCGATAAAATAAGTTTTGGAACCCCTGATTTAGCCTATGAAATAAGGGCAACCTAGAATAAAATAATGTGTTGTGAATGTATAGGTACATTGTAAGCTTAGTATGAACTTACACAACTGTTGAACCAGCCATCTTAAGAGCATTCACTGCATCAGCATGGCAGACATTGCTTGTGTCCACGTTATTGACTGCCATAATTGCATTGCCAGCTCTGAAACAAATGGGCACGCAAGTTGAAAGAACAAGGGAACACAAATCAGTAAATAACATTTATTAGCACCAACACCCAGTTTCAACTCTTACGTGCAATGCATCAGCAGTGCAACATACCCTGTGTCAAATTTATTTTAACTATATTCCGTTCCATATGTCATTGAAATTTATATAAACTTTTCCCATATACACCATTTTATTCCCTTACCTATTTATCAAGGTCAAAGGATAATAGTAAAAAGTCTTTTTTGCTGCTTTGCATGATAATAGGAACAAAATTAAAGTTTTTTTACTGAAGGAGCCCAAACACTATTATACATTAAAAAATTAAGTATGTAATTTCAAAGCAATGACCCACCTCAACCTTCCATCAGCTGCAGCAGCCCCACCAGGTATAATCTTGGTGATGTATATACTGCCATCTTGTGGCTCAAGTGGGTTGTCACGACCACCAGCGATCGAGAATCCAAGGCCGGCACTTCCCTATTTTAGGAAAGAGGGTTATAAATGGGTGGTTGTATTATTTTCTGGGGGGGGGGTGTTGTTAGGGTTTAAGATATCGGGTATGATGCCTGATGTTGCTACCAATATGGGTAAGCCTCGGACAAGAGGTGTTTTGATGATTGGTTGAACAAATTGTCACCATAGAAAAAAATAGATAGACCAAATTGTCAGCATGGAAAAAATTCTCTATCTTACCCTTTCTAGTAGAATGTCTTCATATTCGTATGTTGGTTGTGGCATTGAAGTGTGCTGGAATTAAACATCATATTAAGTTGTTGTTATGGGTAGGTGTAAGGTGACTACATAATTACAACTATGTAGAAGAAAACAATGCATAGGAAAAGTTAGTAGTTGCATCTGGCCTCAAAAAACAGTGGATTGACTGATTACTGCTATACCACAAAATACTGGGTTTGTAGATTGACACTGCCACCATTGTGGCATATGTGTCGTTGGGCAAGACACTTAACAGCAATTGCTCCAACCCAGTGGCCACTAAGGGGTTGTCCTTGTCCAAATTGTTAGCCATACAAAAAAAGATGTATTACTAATGTACTATTATATGCTATACAAGAAGATATTATATGCTATACAAGAAGATATTATATGCTATACAAGATGGCTTACAATATCACCACATAAGCACATTAACATGAAGATATACTTACAATAACTGGTGTTGTAGGCATGAATGGTTTAGTTTGATGGCTGTCCAACTGCAATAACAGCAACATATTAGCATATATGCATATATGCACCTACTAAATGAACAATACGTCATTATAGAAAACTATGCTAAACTATAAGTGGGGTCATGTAAGACTTTAACAGTAACTGTGTGTGACACTGGCAGTGCAATGTCAAGTATGGTAATATATTAAAGTTATGTGTGCAAGTTAGTGCATATCAGAGATTAATTTAAACTTCAAATCGATTCAAAATTCAATATTTTCATGAAAGTGACATGCAAGTCTTATCTTATATCAGAGATAATCAATTTTATAAGATTGCAACCCACTATCTATAACCGAGGTCCTTGGTGGGATACTAATCATATAATACACAACTTCTTGCCTACAGATATTAAACTTCAAATCATGGTTTAGTAGTTTCAGACACACAATGTGGCCTGGTGTATCAGACGACACTCATGTTTTAACTTGGCAGTGAGCATGAGATGTATGAATACACCATGTGTGTCTGGTGTATAAGAAGACACCCATGTTATAACTTAACAGTGAGCATGAGGTGTATGAATGCATCATGTGTGTCTGGTGTATAAGAAGACATTTGTGCTCTAACTCAACAGAGAACATGGGGTGTGGGAACACGCCATGTGTGCCTTTAAACATCTACAGCCCGACAGTGAGCATGAGGTTCTTACATTTGTTGTCATCTCAACAACTTGTGGATGATTCTTCCTATAATGAGGATCGAACCCAGGATCGGAGGATGTCGATTTAGCGATGTCTCCATGTGAGAGTCTCTCCTCATCTTGGTAGCGATATTTCTGGAAAAATACAAAGTTTAAGACTTACATATGTGTAACGGTAAGGACCTATTGAAAATGCTAATGGTAGCACCCTGGTAGTGGCCAACTCTGACCTAAATCCTAGGTCTAACTTAGCATACCATACAACATACACATACAGAATACAGCTTAATAAACTAACTTTACAGTATTTCTACTATTTTTCTAAGTGTTTACCACAACCAACGCAAATACAGCTTTAAAGAGTTAAACATATTATTCCAGCGTTTACCGTCAGCACACAATTACGAACGGTTTACTAAATTGCGTCGGCAATTATTAATTACCCCGAATTTCTAGGGCTTAGGTCATGTATATAGAAGCATGCGGGTTTGGAAAAATGTACATCAGAATAAATCAGCCTTGCTTCTTCGTATTTTGTGGTTTGATTAAACTGCACAAAGAAGCCGCATATACAAGGGGGTCAATTACACGCTACGTTATTGGATCGCTGCCAGCATTCTATCGACGCCATTATATAAGGCCTCGTATAATTATGTGCAACGTATTAACTACGGTGGTGAATTAACAGCGAACCCCAGAGGTGCTGTGTGTTGTTATAATGTTCGATTGAATGTTATGCGATTAAGACGACGTGCGAATGAATAAATGAACATGACCTATTTATTCTCGCGTGGCGGAGACACGGCAGTTTTTATAATGTAAACGGGTATTTTGTTTCTTACGTCTTGTGCCCGCTTACGGGTTACCACCTATGTTGATATATATAACTTTGTATGTTGTTTTGGACATTCAAAATGTATACAAGAACAAATATACAGCGGCCTACCCAACCTACTATATTACTACAGTTGAATCGTATTAAATTTTAATCATTCGTAAACCTTTGGATTACTTTTAAGTAGGTTAAGCGTTTATCATTGTTTGAAGTAAACTTAAAAACTAAACCATGTTTAAAACAAAGTTTAAAAAATAAATTAAGTTTAACGCTAGCTTACACGAGAGTAGCGTTACCGTGGCAAACTTTGTATCGATCTAAGCTCTGCTTGTTATTAGTTTAAAGCTACATGACGGTGCTACCATAGAAACTTGGTGGGTATAAAATAGCTAGTGATAATCATGGGTGGATTAACTGGTATTTAACTGGAAACCACCAGAACCCTATATGTAGTAGGGTGGGGGACAATCCGAAGAAGGGACACCTTTTATTTTATATTTTTGTCCCATTTGGTAGTAAACAAAGAACATTTAAAGAATTATAAAACTGTATCTTAACGACTCCCATAAACCGTTATTAATCGTTTAAAACACGATCAGGATACTTGGATATTATGTGTTATAGGTGTCCCGTCTTCTGTCGGCACACAATTATCAACGGTTTATATCTACATTATTCTCTTCCGGTACCGTTTTCCATCTACTATATATTATTAACAGTCTTCCGGTAACTGCAAGACACTTTTAACCCAGATTACAATTCATCTTATCACTTTGTTATCTGAATTAACTAAAAATCCCACAAGCCCAATACATTTTTTAAGTTTACTAAAAAAAAAACGTTTTCTGTTATTACGAAACATTTAACACCTATATTGCAATTTAATTGCTTCGTTACTTCAACTTTTTATCTAACAACTTTGGGTAACATTCTAAGATGTATATGATGTTGATGTATAGGTGTTATAAAATTATATTCTGGCAATAGTTTATTATGTGACATTTAAAGGACTAATAGTTTATAATGGACCCTTATATATAACAAAATATTTTATGCCTGAAGTTCCCTTTTAGAATCAGAAAACATTCTGTTTGTCGGTAAATTAATGCAAGCAATGGTGACAAATGGCGCGTGCAATTTCAGCATTAAATTCCCTGCAAATGTTCTCGGGTGTAGGCTTAATGTGAGCGACACATGGAAGGGTATTGACGTGATGGCTCGGGTATATGTCAGTGGATATATGGGGGTATAAGGTTAAATCGGCCTTACATGCAACAGATAGGGCTTATATTGAAACTGTAAAGTTGAGGGCCGCCCAACGCATGACTTGCCCGCCTATCATGTCATTAATTATGCACGAACAGCATGAGGCCAACGGTAGAGCAGCACATGCTATTACAGTATACGTTCAATGCATTCAATATGTGGCCAACGGGTTCTTATTACTTTTTAAGGTTGCTTGCAATTTGGAGGCGGTGTGAATTTAAAATTATCATTACTTTACAATAATTAATAAAAATGGGCATATGCAGGGTAAATTTGGGGTACATTCTATTACAGTATACGTTATAGTATTTGATGTGATTCTAATTACTTCTATGTTATTCTAACTTACTGCAACATTCGGTCTGACTTACGCCGTGGAACTATTGCGTTTACGTTATAATACAAAAAAAACAAGTTTTGGCATACGCTGTGCAACGTAACGCTGTACTGGGAATGCATTGAGTTTAAATAGTTTAAAAAACATTGGCATTCCTGCATCGTGCGTTAACTAATCGTTACTGGTTAGTAAAAACCCAAATAAAGTCAAACCCGATGTAAACAAAAATGAAGCTGATACCCAACTTTATTATGTCTCATATATTACTATGTGTCGCTATGCTCCTATTATGGTCGCGTGTTATATTTCGCATGGGCTGTACTAGATACGATGACATAGTATACTTAATTTGCTTGACGTAAGAGAGAATAAAATACACCTTACAAAACCAACATATATTAAATAGCATCACATTATACATCAGCTTTATTGGAGTTAATAAACACCACTTCAAAATCGGTGAGACAACACCTTAATTTCGAGACAATACCTAACTTGAAAACAAGCCAATTGGAAATTGACGCCAATGACAATATGTGATGACGTATTGATCCACACGATACCGTGTTATTTCCAAGCATTATAATCACGCCAAGAACAAGATACAACGACGAAAACAGCTGTAGTACCAGATACAAGTGAATATAATGCAGCATATTAGACTAGTACACGTAGAAACTAAAGCCTAATGTATTAATGTAACCCTGATGAAGTCTTGCTGAGTAGTGTTATACCGGAAAAGCACATAAAGACTATTTCCTAAGGTTATAGTTATATATTTCTGAAAATAGTCTTTGTTTTCTATTAAATGGGACAAGAACATAGTATGAAAACATGTCCCAATTTACTCCAACCTATTATATACCATTACGGTATTCTTAAGCTCTCAACGTATATAGCTTACCTTACAACCGAATGAATAGTTAAATGTAGCCCGTTTACATTTCATACTACACGAACATAACATTCTGTGCCTGCAAGAACATTAACCCTGCAAAAGCTTGTTTTAAACCGAGATCAATTACTGCACCTCGTCCAACATGCATAGCTAAAATTAACTGTATATCCTAGCAGGTACTGGTCGCGTACTGCTGCGCAGGGTATGTTGTATCGATTAAATTTAAAACATGGTTGGTCGTCAAAACCCGGTAGCTTGGTATACTACAGTGTGCCTATACTCTGAACTGAGCAGTAATTGCATCATGACACTTAAATAAACTAACACCTGCCGATGCCTCAACTTGTTAGGCGACAACTTTAAACAGTATCGTATACGGATTAAACCTTACGCGTACATTAGTAACCGCTAGCGCTAATTAATCAGTACCTTTCTATAGAACGTTAACTGCACAAGATTGAATACTTTTAACTAGCAGCTAGATCGTGGGCCGGTAAAGCAAAGTGGCGCAGTACGGTCTTTATTGTCCTACCATCGATCGAACAAGAACAGAGACAGCATCGATTTTTGGGTGACGAAGGAAAAGTAATTGTGACCCCGGGGAAATTTTACTTGAAGGCGACTTCTGGTATTATTTTAATACCCATATTGTATGGATTGATACAGTGCACTACTTGTAAAGGGAATGTAAGATGGGGAAAGAGAGTAGTAAACATGCGAAGTACAGCTATACTGCAAAGTTGCATGCTAAGAATATCTTTATCTAAAATAGGCTCAGTCCTTGTAATATTTCATTTATTGTGCAATTGGATTAATTTAATGTACTACTTGTACATTAAGTGAACACAAAGGTAGCGGAAGGGTGGTAATTCTGCAAATAAAGTTACAGCTGTAGCAGAGTAGTATTTAGAGTATTTATAACTGCATCTCTTGATACGGGTTTAGGTGTGCTGCGAAATTTTCATTAATAATTCTTAATTGCCAAATTGGCAAATTTGTTGGAAGTTTAGCGTGCGCTGTAAGGAATTTATTAAAAGAGTTTTTATAAGTGTAGGAAGACGGAGACGGACGAATTTATAGCATTTAGGTTAAGCTGTTGCCCTGGAAAGGCACTGAGAAAAGCATACACGCAGCAATGCAACTATTTTTGGGGGCAATGATATACAATATGATACAAAAAGCTTGGGTTAATAGAAGTTGATAATACAGTTATTACCACAACACAACACAAAGTACAAACCTTTGCAAAGCATAAACAGGACATTGTACAAGGTTGCTGAATGCTATTTCCAGTGAGATATTATAACGGTATATATGCCCTACATCACAGTTGTGGGTAATATATACAAACATGCGTCTTACACACTAATTTATACAATACGATTTTCTATGCCCTGTTCATAAGAAATTTGTTAACAAGAGAAAAAGGGGAAAATAAATGAAAAACTCAAGGTATCGTAACGACGAAAGAATGTTTCGTTTTTGTAATACGTAGTCATAAAAACAGCCATAAAAATCGGCGATGAGTTTTACTACGTTGCTACTTGCTATGCCACAACCACAACCCAAAGGTAGTATTATACATATTAATAATACTGACCAATAGATCTACGGGAACTAATTATTTTGCTGCAAAATATAACACAACTTTATGACATAACTTTATTTATCTCATCACCGAAAATGGTAACGAAGACCAAATTAATTAAAACAACAAAAACAATGGAATTAGGGGCAAAGTCGTTAAAACACGTCACGGATAAGATACATACGAAAGTATTGGTTAAAAGCGTGTCTGTTAACTCCAACATACAGGAAACTAACTACAGAACGTAGAGTCTGTCAAATGAATATTTCGTTTGAATGCACAGCTGTATTTAAGATTTAATAGCACGTTCTATACAAGATGCACGTATATTGGTACCGCACTGCACAAATAAACAGCTGAAAATAGAATATTTTCCAAGTAATATCGATTCCTTATCTCGGTTTACCAGACTTAATATATACGCAACAACAAGAATTCTTTAAATTTTAAATTAAGCCTGGAGCTTCAAAAGCGTTGCTAGTTCTATCCTATTAGGTATAAATTATAACTTTATTCTTCTATGTACGTCGCGTGCACGCCTAATCTTTATTAAAAAGCCTGATCACTACATCAAAAGTTATAGTTGCTACGTTGGTGCTAAATTTATGCTATTTTTTGTCTAGTTTAATAGAATGTGAACTATAGCCCTGATCGTATTCAACTCAACAACACATCACATTAGAATCTATACTGTATTCTGCATCATTTTTGTTCCCTAAGGTACATTATACGGGGAAACGTTAAACTGCGGCGAGCATAATCGATACACATGTATAATGCATTGGGTCAGGGAACCGCAAACTCTTCTTGTGGTGTAACACGGCAACATGGAGACAAGGAATAAAACGCAATAAAACTATTCGAAAAGAACTCTATACACGTCGTCACCTCAAGCTTAAAACGCCAGTCAACTTTTTTACCCGCCACACACGCGAGTAATTGCTTTAAAAAGCTTACAGTAAAGACGGGCCGTAATTAACGTGGAAAGATCGCAAATTAATTACGACTCTTAACAAGGCTGTAAAAGATGACAAGTCTATAATTAAGCAGCTTGAATGAACTGTAGTA
This sequence comes from Ciona robusta, assembly GCF_009617815.1. Lineage (NCBI taxonomy): Eukaryota > Metazoa > Chordata > Ascidiacea > Phlebobranchia > Cionidae > Ciona > Ciona robusta. Next base: position 2,169,734 of record NC_143235.1, read on the forward strand.
GAAATAGGGTCTATTATTAGCCCGACGCCAATTTTCAGGACCAAATAAAAATCTGAAAGTTGCAACACAGCCTTTGATAAAAGCAAACAACCTATATTTTTACATATTATAAGTTTTAAAACAACCACTATTAAAAACACTGCGTTATGAGAGTCACCAACGTCGTTTGCCGTGCTGACGTAATTTGCTCTCTAACGCCAACGTAGGGACAAATATTTATAGCAACCGGAGTTGGTCTCTCAAAGGAAGTGCAGACACTGTATCAGCGTGTTTCGTAAAATCAACACACATTGATTACACAAGCAGACTGCAATGCCGGAGAAAAGAAATCAAATAAACTTTCTATTAAAAAATTAATATGTCACTAGACTCACTAGTCACTACGGTTGACTGCTATTTTTGCTGACAATTTTTATACAAGAACAGTTTTAGTCAAACCAGTAAAAAACAGAACTCCATTTAAAAAGGCTGATTTTACAGCAGTGGTTAACATGCTCTGGCTATCTACAAGGCTAAACTCTGCTTAGGAAGAACCTGACACTTATTTTAGAATCACTAAGCTTGAAAAACCTATACATTTACAATTAAAGGCCACTGTACCAAACAGTTCACTTTGCTATACAACTGTCCAATGTTTAGAACATGTCTATAAGACACTGCCACACTGGCCATGCTATAACCACTCTTGAATAAATAAATCTATATTCAATACTTCACTATTGATGGGACAACTGTTTGGGAGAAAGGCTTATTAAAACTATTGGCAAGTTATCATTAAATGAGATATTATGGCAATACCTTAAGGAATTGTGGTCAAATATGAAACTCACATTAAAATGCAATTGCCCAGTTTTCCGAATATTAAACATTTAAAATTGGACATTTAAGTGATAGATCACTATCCAATTTAAGGTATAGAACAGTGCGGTAATGGATAAGATGGATACTGTTAGTACAGTTTTAGCAATTACCAACAACCTTTTACCTTTTTAACAATTTACAGCAAAACAGTCATAAAGACATAATTCTGTAAATATTCTTTGTTTACTACTAAAGGGGTTGATAAAAAAAGCAAATAGTGGCTAACAACTAAGCTACTACATATGAGCGAGTAGCTTAAGTAAACAATATACACGTAAGTATTTGAGAACAATATACAGGCTTGTGGATTAGAACATGGAAAATCTAAGTGTTGCAATGTTTGCATTTATTTATAATAAACAATAACACATAACACATATCCTATATTTCGAATGACATTGGATTCAACAAGTTTTATAGGAATACGCCGAACCCCTGCTTACCCGCAATACTTCCAATGAGCAACAACAAAAATTTGTATTAACACCTTACAAGCATAGACCAAAGACTTAATCAGTAAAAAGTACATAATTATTATACAATTATACAAACATATAAACCAGCTGCTATAAACAGATAATATGCCCATCATTGCTCTATGGATCATACCTTATCGTTGGCATTGTTATTGTAGTGTAGTTCACTAGTGTTATGATGCCACGCTATAGATGAAGGCTCCATGTTTAGTTGATCGCCTCCTATCCGCTGGAAAGCTTCAATCAACGTCACTTCATAATATTCCTGAATGTCTACCAAGGATGAATGATGGCTAGTATATAGGCTGGTAATACAAAACACATACACACCCATAGGCCTCGGTGTCAAACTTTTTAACATGCCAATGAAAGTTGGATGATGATGGTTATTGGGTATTAAATTAAGTGGTTCCCAAATTTTGCAAGCTTAAATTTTGCAAGTTTTAAACTTTATCTGCAATCTAAAGGATTTATCCAAAAATTGAGAAACAAAAGCATGGCCTACCAAGTAACGCATGGAATAGTTCACTTCGAAATATGTCCATAACTTTTTCCAATGCTCCACGTAGAGCCATGTCACCAGGCTTTGTCAGTTTAACATGGTATTGTTGAAGCAATGCTAAAGCACGCTCAGCATCTGAAAACAAAAGTTCAAAAAACATCACAAAGAAAAAAAAATTAGAAGAATGTAAAGAAAGAATGTGTTTAAGTATAATAATAAAGAAACAATGGTTGATAAAACATGCTTAAAAAGATTCTATTTGAATAATGAACTTATAATGCCAGTTGTATTATTATAATGCCAGTTATAGAAAAACATTTATATTATCTCTTTGGTACACCGTTAGTTAGTTAAAATATATTTTCATTTACTGGATAAAGTAGCACATGTTCTATGCTTGAAAGTATACACAACCTATTTGGTGAAAACGTGTAACTAATACATGGGCCCGTTGTGACAGTTTTTAGTGATACTGATATTTTCATTTAAAATACTTCAAATAAAAACACTTCCTATTTAATCAATAAAGGTCATATTTTTAAGTGTACTTCATATCACACGCATCACTAAACACTACTTGACTTTTCGTGATGAACATTAAGGTCTTATTTCACACACCTTGTGCCGCTTACAAGTTACCATGTATATAACTTTGTTGGTGATTATTTTCCTGTATGGCTGACAATTTGGACAACCCATTAGTGACAACTGGGTTGGAATAATTGCTGTTATTGTCTTACCAAAGGACACATTTGCACAATATGACACATTCAAAAGTATATACTTTCGTTAAAATGTGTTCCCTGAACCATTAAACTATTGTGCCTGACTATTTAAATATAAGTTTTAACTTAAATATAAATACCTTGTTTTCTCACAGGCATTATTCTTGCATTAACAGCAGCACCACAGAAACTTATACAAAATAGAAAAAGTTCATAACATTACCTGTTTAATTCAATAAATTTTGTTAAATGTAATGCAACTAAAGGACATTAATTTACTGAATCAGCTTTAGCTTTAGAATAAATTTAATTATGTCATAACAAATTATAGGCTACTTTTCATGCTAACAAATAAACGAAAAACACGATATTACAATAACAAATAAACACTGTTTATGTACTATGTTTAAATTATGACATTGAAAATAGTAGTTTTATTACTAAATCAAAAGTCTTGAACTCTTCTGACGTTTACACCCACACACAAGATTAGAAAAGTGTCTGGTCAGATGACAGCCATAATCTACTTAATACATGCTGTATAAAACATATTTTAAATGTATCTACTGTATCTGTGATACATTTAAACAATATATATAAATGTATATACCCCTCATAAACTAGATCTGGTTTGTATACGCTTTCTTCACCAATGAAATTACTAAGGTGTTTAATTTCCCTTTGTGTACGATTTACACTTTTAGTTCATCATTGAAAACTAATTCCGTAATGTAAGCGTTATCTCACTACGAGATTATTAGGTACTAACAATTTAAAATCTAATTAATATACATTGTAAATGTGATGAACGCAGGTTTAAAATTGGTTCAAATTTGAGAAATACTGTACCGAGTGACTGTACCCGTATGACTCATGTCGGCAAATATTTAACCGAGGAAACCTGTGAAAGAATGCCGCAGGACAAAAAAATTCGGTTTGAATAACACTTACAATTTAATTGCTGATTTTACTTAATTGTTTTGATAATTTGATTAAAAGGGCGCCAAATGACTTATTGAAATCTATTTACAAATTTGAATTCCATTTAAAAATTATCGCAGCGCCCTCTGTGGAAGTTTGTGTGGTCGTTATAGAAACTCCGTAAGCTTCTTGGAACTTTTGTTTTGGTTCATTTTTTGCTAAAATTCGAGGCATATGATCCATTTTCAGGCGTTTGTTAAGATAATATATAATAGAGATGTCGGAAATATCAAGTAATCGGTCTCCAGGTTCTGCTGCTTCGTCAAGTAAGTTGTTAGTTGTTAGTTCTTACATTTACACATCATGCTCGTTTTTGCCACGTAAAAACAAATAAAGACAATTCTATTACTGTCCCTGCAGATTAATGATGTATCTTAACATTAAAAAACATGCATATTATATATAAAAATGTGTTTTTTTATTAACACACATATTATACATGATATGTAACATGTATTGTGCAAACAATTTTTTGCACTGGTAAAATTTTATTTTTTATGACACAGGGGGTGCAGGTTCAAGGCAATCTGGTCGAGTAACTTTTCCCCACTCAACAAAGTCGATGTCATCAGGAAAGTCCGTCATGCAGCTTGATGATTCCAGTGATGTGAATCCTTTTAAAGTTCCTCCTGATCAAGATATCTTCATGTTAAGAGATAAGGAGAGACAGAGGAAAAAGGAGGTGAGATTTCGTATGACAGTTTGGTTGGAGTCATGTTTCAAACTTTCAACAAAACTTGGAGTGATGATATTGTTAAAATGCAATTCTACCTATTGTTGTTAAATATGACACTTCACAACCACATAATCACCTAAATAAACTCTCTCAAAATGTTGCTTTTTTACAAAATGCAAAACAAATGATTACACAATGCACCGAGAAATAATATTTCCCTGTAAAGTAAGTAAATAAAACAGAAATTTGAAGATTTGTTGGCAAAAACAATTTTACATTGAAAACTTTGCAGTTTAATTTGTGAATATGTAATTGTCCTGCAATAATTTCTAATTCCATATTCATTCTAGGTTACTGTCCTTTCATGTTAATATTTTGTGTTTACAGGAAAGAGAGAGGCAACAGAAACTTAAAGTTCATGAGAAGACAACTTACGCTTCGAGGGTGAATGCAAAAACCGCCTCCATGAGAAGAGCAGCCCTTGGTAGTGAGGAGCTTTTACATGATGAAGAAGATTCAATTGATTTGGCCGTCAAGGATGATCCTTCATGGACACTAGCTGTGACTAGAGGTTTAGCTTAGTAATAATGTGTTTGGTGACTTAGCTTTACATTGTAGTTGTCCTATTATGAACTGCTTAAAATGCTTTTCTAAACAAACAGTTAGGTTTGTTTATGTTGTAAGTATCTTTAAAATAAAGCTTGTTTCAGAGTTTATAGTTCAATGGTGTTTATTTCACACATGAATAAATTAGTTTCATTCAATAAAATTACCCATTACAAACAACTATAATGAGTATAATCTTACACAACTCCCTCGAATATAGCTTTAGTTCAACATGATATTTACTGAACAGATCGCAATGTTGAGAAAGAGGACCTTGCAGAGTATGTGAGTAAGAAGAGAGAAATGTTTCTGGTTCAATACTCCCTTCGTGTGAAGAGAGATGAGATGCGGAAGCTGGAGGAGCTTGCAGCAGCCGAGGAGAGAAAACTAGAGAGAGCTGAACATTTCCTGGAGGAGGATGCAGCCATGTTTGATGAGTTCTTGAAGGAAAATGATAAAAATTCGGTGGAAGCAATAAAAAGGTTGGCTGCTGGTGTTTGGTTAATGCTTTTTATTAAAGATAACTAATTTTCCAATAGTTTTTAATAAATTTTTTGAAACCTAACTATAATTTTTCTGTTTTAAAATGAACCCCTTTTGTGGTATTATCTTTTATATTACATTCCATGATTTCACTAATGCTTCTTAGTGGAGTGAAAAATGAAATAGATATGCTGAGTATAATATATTATAATAAACTTCATATCTTGAGCAGAGCTGAATCGGAAAGTAAATCTAAGCTTGAAAAAGTTGCTGAGATAAAAAAGAACAATGCAATTATGATGGCAATCAAAAGTGATATTTCAAAGCATGAGGAGACATTAAAGGTAAAATGGAAATTATTAACTTTTTTCCAAAATCTCAATTGAAAAGTTGTTTTTTAATATAATCTAGAGTTCTACTCTTACTCTTTTTTTATGAATGAATGAATAAATGTCATTCGTTCATCATGTGTGACAGGGCAACTCTAGGCATTATAACACTGGTGTTTCTTTTCATACAACTTGTCCCCTAGAAACATCATTAAACTTAATAATATGCCTGGCAGTAACTGCTTTTATATTAACAAGAGTAGTTATACCACAATTACCTTATATAATAACAGCTAACTTACATATTTATATTAACAGGAGTACATGCTCTACAAAGAGTTTTTGGAGAAGTTGACTCCAAATGAGTGGAAGGAGAAGAGGCGAAAAGAGCAAGAGGAAAGAAGAAGAATAAAGAGAGAAGCTCAGGTCCAATAACTAACTATCATATTACCTTTATGATAATCAGGATCTAAATAAATGAATAAATAACAATTTAATAAGGGCAACAGCAGTCTAAAAATTTGTAGGGGATGGCTTATATGTATTGCTGATCATTTTTTTATTGTGTTTTACTAATTTGTTATGATTAGATCCTCTAACAAGAGGTTATGGGCTAACTCTGGCCTAAATCTAAGTTCCCATGAGCCATGACGTGGTATGGTGTAGGACCTCAGTTATTAGAACAAAATACAATAGAAAACTTGTATCAACATAACTTACTTATCATGTTTGATTATATCACATAATACCATGCAGGCAGCTCACCCAAGTCAAAGTCAAAACTTGGAGAAGAAATCAACGAGTTCTATTACATCTGCATCGAGAAGGGGTAAGAACAAGATAGTAAATGAATCTTCATACACCTTGTCCCTGCCTACGAGTAACTGGTGGCTGGAAGCAGTTGTCGTAAAGTACCTCCACAAGGCCACATACGTCCACAATTTTGCCAACATTATTTTTTTGACAGTAATCTTACCCTCAAAAGGAGTATAAACTACGTAGTTAAATAATTAAGTGTGTTGTCCCCACTACAATGGTAGCTACACTGAATAACTTTACATTTACTTATCATATTTTCCTCTAACTTATTTCACTTTGAAAAATGAACCTGATTTTTACAGAGGGTGAGAGTAGATCCTCCAGCAGAGTCCAATCCTCCCTTGTAAGAGTGAGGAGCAGTGTTTTGAAGAGCGGAGGAAGAAAGGCACTTTCAACTCCCAAGAGCATAACGGACACTGAGAGCGTGAGATCAGCGGAGGTTTCATTCTTCGAAGAGGAGAGCGATGAGGTAAAAAATGTTTATGGGTATTTTAATTGGGGCTTTGTTGCGTAAATGAATGAACGAATTGGAGTATTAGACCTTTATCAATCTCATGGTATTGGTAAGATGCCAACTGTGGCTTGCCCAGCACCATGGCTCATTGGTTGGGTGCTTGCGTCATGACCAAAGATAACTGAGTTCGATGCTAGACACTTATAAAGATAAGCCCATGTGTCTTTGGGAAAAAAATGTTTAATATACATAAATTGCTCCAACCCAGTGGTCGGTAGGTTGTTCAGAAGTAAATAAGTTACATTTAACAAAGTTCCCCTTTACTTTTTACTCACCATTTTATTCCAACAGGAACCTGAGCTTTATTTCACCGATCCTGCTCAGTTGCTGAACATGTTCCAGGAGTTAGAGGAGCATAATCTATCTCTTATCACCAATAGTCAAGAGACAGAAGAAGCCATGGAAGAACTTAAACACACAATAAGGAATACTAAAGATAAAATGTAGGTCAATCTTATTGTTTAAGGTTTATATGTGTATTGGGGCTTTTTCATTTGCCAATTTGTTTTGTTAAGCTGTATAAAGTATTATATTGATTTTAATTTCAAATATCCTGTACTTACCTTCTAGTTGCTAGTTATGTAACTTTGTGGGCGGTGACAGCATTGGTTTTGAAGCTGGTGCCCTTTCGTAACAAATCACGTACTCTAACTACCTTACCAATTCCAGGGGAAGAGAAACAGATATGCTGAAGGCTCAGATCAACATGTTGAAAGCAACCATCCGCAGAGAGGAAGAGAAAGCTGATGATTTGGAACTGAAATGTAAAATGTTTTCTTATGGGGAGTTTAAAGCTGAAGACCAGGAAAAGATGTTAAAACATCTCGATAAGAAAGTTGAAGAAGTTTACAGGTAAGAGATTATGTGGGTGTTTTGTCTGTTTCAGTGTTTGGATCATTTTATCTTAAGTAGTGTTAATATGACCATGTTGAAATGAATCTAATGCTTTTTACAATACAGTTACATGACTTTTGGTTGGTGATGGTTTGTTGGTATGTGGTTCACATTTTGGTTATGTTTGTTTTTCACAACTTGACTGGGAGTGGCAACAATGAATAAAAAAGGCAAGTTCTAACCCACAAGAATAGAAATGAACAAACCAATCAAAAGTCATGTCTATCTATCCATGCACTGCAATACTGGTACATCGAAACCTGCTTTACCATGTACATATTATTTATTCATTTGTTAACAATTTTCCTTAACACAGGGGATGCATTGGGGATAACGAAGCTAACATCAGCACGCTGCAGATGCTCACAACTATTGAGAACAAACTAGAAGACTTGTTTGAGAATATTGAAGTTATGCCACCTGAGCTTGTAGAGGCGGCAGAGAAGGCAAAAGAGAAAGAAAGAAGAATGCGTTTGAGAGAAGAGAAACTTGCTGCCCAAAGAGCACATCAAGAAGAGAGAGTGAGAAAAGCTTTGGAGAGAGCAAAAGCTGATCCAAAGAAAAAGGTAAATTGACTTTGTTTTCCTATATTCTTAAAGTATCTTTTAACTTTAGAGGTAAGGGGGCTTTCTTTCCCTAAATATCAGCAGCCCTGGTGTGTCTTACTTCGTAATACCTCAACCAGATAATAGAATTTAGTTCCAGGTTGGGCAGACATGACATGGTATGCTATGACATGTTAATATAACATACTTTTCTAGTGTACAGTAACAGCACTATAATATTATACAGGCTGGGAAGAGACTTGTCTTCCGATCTGAACCTCCGCAACGAAAACAAAAAGAGAATAAAAAGAAAGAAGGACAAGACAAAGAGGAAGAAGAAAAACTTTATTTTTTCACCTAACCCTATCGTTTTACTTCAGAATCTTAACTCCAGCGTAGCTCGCCGTTTTGCCCTTCATAAAGCTAAGATATATGTTTACGTTATACAACATAGCTTATGCCATGAAAATTAACCAAACGTCTGCAATGGTATGTAGATGTACCCTTGAATAACCGCTACCCAAAGCATAAGCTACATTGTTGTGTAAACGCCACTCAAAACATGATAGTTTAAATTAGAACATTTATCCTGGGAAAACTATCTTTAAAATGGTATGTTGGTTTTCTAATTTTGATCTGAATATAATATACAAACATCTATTCAAGCGCGGCGTGGTTTATTATGGCACAACAGCAAATAAGTTACAGAATATTAACAATTCTTGTATACGAGAACATATCACAGTGAAGACGTCATAATACGCTTCATGTCCTCACAGCGTCACCAAGTCCCAGCACTGATTTGTAACTTCCCATACCGTATTTACCATCTATAAGAAAACAACGATTTATTAAATTCCGAGGCAGATTAGTTCGCCTGTCTCTAGCCCATTGAAGGGTTCGAGCCTCGCTGTTGCTACCATTGTGAGCGTTTGTGTTCTTGGCAAAACACTAAATAACAATTGCTTCAACCCAAAGTTAGTATAGACCAAGTTAGGAAACGGATTGTAAAACAACGAGTCTTGTTATCCATTGTCTCGCGTCTATGACGTCATAGTCGCCACCATTACGGAGCCCACGGCATAGCATTTTATCATTGCTGGGTGCTGTTTTTCGTTTAAATATTGCGATTTTTTAAAAACTAAGCACTTCTGCGCGTAAAAATGGTTTTCTACTAATGTTATATCTTATTACAATAATAAACCTCACAAAAATAATCAACTTTTATTGAACACTCAATCGATTAAAGAGTAAAAAAAACAGAAAATATCAGGTTTACTAGCCAAAAACATAAAAGAACATGTTTAAAATATAAAAATACAAACAAAAATAACATTACCATAAATACAAACGCATAACATTACCATAAACTGGTGTATCTAGCTGCAGTTTTGCATGTAAATTGCCGTGATTTTACTTTTTGGCTCACAAACTTAACACGTATACCCGGCAACGAAACTTAAGGTATCTGTGTAAAATTTGCCTAATATCAAAGTGACATTGAGGAAAACAATACCAAGTTACTATTTTTGGTCCTCTGCTTGAATTAGTAAGCTACCTTTTTTGCGTTACGGGTCTTTATGAAATCGGAAAACGCGAACACCTTATCTGCTAGTACTTAAGCAGTTTGAAGCTGCATGTCCACTCATGTTGGGTTATAAATGTAGTAAAGAATAGCTCTGTAGATTCGTAGGTATGATCATATACTATTATGTAAACTAAGCTGATTGATGCTAGTCTTAATCGCCAACGTAAAGTACCCTGTCTAACCACACTGTACGCTGAAAACCAGTCAAAATATTAATTTACTTTACATTAATTCCTAGGTTTAATATTATATAACAAGATTTATATTATAAATTATATTTTTAATGTTAAAACAACCGCTATACGTGTTTTCTAGCTTTGTATCGCTTACAAGAACTAAATAAACACATGCCGACCATGCATTTGTATAGGCGATTTACGCTCTGTGGGCTCCGTAATGGCGGACACGAGCGCCGTTTCCTAACTTGGTCTATACTAACTTTGCTTCAACCCAGTGGTCACAAATGGGCTGTTCAAGTTGTCAGCCACACAGAAAAACAATGCCCCACGGCGGTGTATATACGTGGTAACTCAAAAACGGGCGCGAGGTGCATTAACCCACAAACGCTGTGTATAGTGTATAGTGTTCAACAGAACATCCGTATAATAAACCGCTAAAACGACACAGTATGATACAATTAAATCACTTACACAATGTTGGCTTAGGTCGGGTTAACGGCCAGAACTTGAATCCTTCTCTTGCCCGATCGTTGAACTGGTTACGGTATTTCTTCATGTTTGGAATAGACCTGGATCTGTAGAGTCTGGTCTTCTGGTAGCTGGAGATATAATTATATTTCATCCTTTTGCATTATACTAAGGTACATGACTGATAAATTAGACAACCAATGAGAGACAAATGGGTTTTAGAAATTGCCGTTGAGTGTCTTGCTCAAGGACACGCATGCTTGTAAGTGGTAGCAGCGTCGCGCTTCGAACCGTAACTTCTAGTCTACAAGATGGAAGCGCGCCAATTACTATGGCATAATTAAGGTTAATAATCTCCATTATTGTGTTATGATATCTATGTTTTTGGCGCATTTCGAAATCACCATGCGTTAAGAAATCGTCATTAGTTCATTTTCTCATTGCTTGTTGTAGCGCCAAGTTAATCAATGTAGCTGTTTTAGTCCTGTTAAGTTCAGCATTTGGCAAGTGTTTTTATAATATAGTAGAACAGGTTAATCAACAGGCAGGTTGTTAGCCTTAGAAATGTATTGTTTTAATTGATGTAGTTCACTCACTATTAATCAGATATTAAGTATTAGTGGTTTTGTGTGTGATGCGTGGGCAGGGCAGTGGCAATCGCTATAACATTTATGTTCTGTTACATACACCTCATGCCTAATGTTGTAACACGTAGAAAGGTATGCGCAACGTATTAATTACACCTACGGTTACACATAATGCATCTCACTTTCCCGGAGCTGTGTCGTCTTGAAAATCTCGGTTTAATTTATCATCGAATGCTTCTCCCTTCAGCGGGATGATGCTTCCGTCTGGGTTCATCCGATAGCGTGATGCGTCTTGCGGTAATTCTGATGCGTAATGCGCAATATTATATAACTATACTTAATATATTGTTATGTTTTGTCGGTTTTACTGTTAAATAGGAATATTAGCATATCAATGACATGTAACTTAGAGTTTAAAGTGGTATTGACTGTGCGGCTGTACGCCCTTGTTAATAGTAGCCAGCCAGAAGCGAAACCGTAAGCTAAATAAAGCACTCAAATATTAAAGGCATACGACTGCCTAATCTTGTACTTTTACCAAACGCATCAAGGCCTATTTGGAACCAAAGGCTACAATGTAAAGCCACATACGGAAAACTCACGTTTAGTTATTACAGTTGCTTCTGGCATTTTAAGCGTAAAGTTCGTAGCTTGATGTTTCATCTTCGACCAATGGTCAGTCCTACTTTGTTGCATCGACACTGGGTCATGCTTGCCCCATTTCGATGACCTGTAACCGTTACATAACTCTGTTGTACATGGATGTATTCAGATTTATAGTATACGGTTATACACTAGTGTTAGTACTGTGGGGTAAGATGGATGTAGTACCAAAATCACAATTATGCTGTTTCTGTTTTTAGCAGTTAACAACGCTTTTTTAAAGTCGTGAGGATATACGGTTATATAGTTATTTAAATATTCTTGGTTTACTGCTAAATTGTACGAAAAAAATGAATGAAAACATGCCATCTTATACCCTATCGTACTATATAGAACAACACAGTACATAGGTATATTATACATACGTTCTTGCCCCTGATATGAAGGTAGCCGACATGATCTTATTCTTGTGCCCGAATTCCAAAAATTTCACACGAAAACTAGCTTAATGTTCCTGCTCAACAACGAAAATAATGTCATTTATTGCTATTTAACTGCGGACGCTTCAGTAAAAATAAGTCAAATACACCTGCAAATTTTCTGGGAGATCGAACCATTATAAGACAAAATTCGCTAGAAACGCGTTAAAGTAAAAAGAACAGTAGAACACAAAATCGTGCAAACTCTGACGGTGCTCAACCTTACAGCATATGTATATATGACAGTATAGTGTACATGTATACATCAGACATAAACGAGTTGTTGAGTAATCAAGGTCATAATGAAACGGATACCCACACGCTGACGAGCCTATATCTCCCACGAGGAGATTCGAGTGTATATGAGACAATAGGGGAATGGTACTACTACAATCGAGAAGGGCGGTACAGTGCACGTGCCGGTATTGTGTAATGACAATAGTCATACAGCTCGAGTGTTTAACATGAAATTTAAAACGCTTCGGCAAAAGAATTAGAACTTTATTTATAAATTACATAAACATAGACATTCTTGTCGGATTTGCAGCAATTAGATGTTGCAATCAAAATATTTCGCTTAGATATGACACGAGTGTCATATTTTGTACACCTCGTCGTGCCCGCGTATGAGTTACCATATATAAAACTTTGGCGATTGTTGTTTTTGGCTATCCCATTAGTGACAACTTTGTTGGAGCTATTTCCGTGTCCTGCCCAAAGGCAGATACGTCTTCAAAGGGGACAGCGCCATGCTATTTAAAAAACTATATTTGTTTTGATTTGCAGTTTATTTTAAAACGAGGATTTATAACTGACACGATATTTAGTCTATCGTACATTTATAAACTAATAGGTGCAATAAATACTATAGTGCAATATGTACAAAAAAATAAAACACGTTCATGCTTATTTTAACCTTGAGAATCTTAGAGGTTTCGTAGAAGGATACATAGTATAGATGTGGACAACTTATACCTTTAGTACATGATTATCATGATATCTCATATTTCTTAATTGTGTTTTTTTAGGAATTATCACCGTTCTTTTTAGGTCGTTTATTTGATTTTGTAGATATAGTCTTGTACAACCAAATGGGGCGAAAAAAGAGAATGAAAACATGAACCATCTTACCCCAACGTATAATATTGGGTATACTTATCGAGTGTAGTTTAGTGCGTTGTATATTGTAGCAGCCTACAGTATTTTTGTATGTGAATTATCGTAGATTTATTTGCGGCCTGCTTCAGAAATAGTGTTAATTCGGTTGAAATCGAAAAAATGCAGAGCCTGCTGTGTAACGATATGCATGTGTGCCGATTGCAGAAAGTGTTTTAACGGTAAATTATTTTGACGAGGAACTGTAGATAAAAAATGTTCATCAACTCATATAGGTTGACGCCATTTTGAAATAGGACACGATATGTTGACGTAGTTCAAGTGTGCAAATAAAATCAACAGGTGTTAAGCTATGTACACCGTTCGTCGCGCTCACAGTAAAAGTGAAATCGTCTTAGGCAACATGGCGCCCTTTTTAACAAAACCAAGGATATAAGAAACCTTAAACTGTCTTGCAGTTAAATCGGCAAAGTAACTTCTACTTTTGGAGAAACTTTACTGACAGGTATGGGTGACTTTTTCCCAGAACTTGTACCTGCAGCTCCAGCAGCAGATGCGCGATTTTTAAGGCCCGCCTTGAATTTTCCTTTCGCCAATGCGAGTGTTTTGATTTGGTCGATCTTTCCTCTTGCATATTCCGCCTCCGCGTCTTCCTCCTCTTCATCTTCCGGTTTCGCGAAGGCGATGATTGAGAGTCTGTACACCTGTAGCAGCACCACCAAGCAGTTCTTGCATGTAAAGAACACGATCATCTGGTGCACAACGTTGCGTCCTATCATGATGTAAAGACGCATGGCGAGGAACGGACCATCCTGGAGGATCAACGTGGACAAGATGCCCCAAACTTCAATGTTGCCAAAAAACTTTCTAAAAGCACCTGAGAAAAGTTGTGTTGGAGGTGTTTGATTTGTGATTTAACCGGCGCGAGACGTGTAAAGCCATAGCATATGGTGCACAGTAAAACACCCGTGTTATTAACATGGCGCGAGAGGAAAGAGTTTTTATTTCAAGTTGGCACTTTAGCTACTTGGCATACTGCATCATAGGACCTCACTTATATAGAACATGGTGGAAGAGCACTTTTGTATAAAACCATGTGCTTCTGCTGTTCCACACCAAGTTATTGATAAAGCAGTGCTTTGGTAGCAACTATTTGTAAAGAACAGTTAAATTTCTACAATATGTAAAGACGTTCCGATAGAACAAGCCATAATATGTCCAAATTCAAGGAGGTAACTCACTCTTTTCACTCTCTGATTCCTCCACAACAACCACGGGCGAGTTCATCCCACTTTCTCCATCGTAGATCCCTACCGCCCTTGTGCGGCGAGCTTTTGCGGCCGTTAGCACGAAGGTGAATTGCAATGTGCTCCACGACCAAAATCCCATGATAAATATGATAAGCAGACGGTCGCACCTCACTGCTACTTCCTGTAAAAGTATACGGTGTAAGATGGGAAACCAGTTAGAAAAATACGTAAGAACAGACCACATGTAGAGTATATAGGAAATATATATATTTCAATACTCCTCGTGCCCGCCTACGAGTTGCCATTTTGTTACTTGGCAAGCAATTAGTTTTTTCGTAAAAATGCCAGAGGATCCTTTTCTTGTGATATACATGGCAGCAACAGCAAATATATAACTTTATCATACCTTCACAGTTTCGGTGACAAATTCCAAGATATCAGCACCAACTCCAATAAACACAAGGAGCAATTGTGACAACTCGTCTCGAGATATTCCTTCCCCAGTGGGTAGTAATGCTCTACCGATAATTAGAATGAACAGTAGAAGTTGATGTAATACAAGAACCCAAGTTGTTCGATCGAATATGTTGACTCCACTTAACTGTTAATTGTAGTGCTGGTTTAGTAATGGAGCTGCTTTGCTTTGTTCTTAAGGTTGAGGAATATGTCGTTCGTTGCGTCTGGCTCTTTTAGTTACGGTGGGCCGCTTTGAGTATTATACGCCGATTTAGACCTTTCTATCTCATGTTCACTGTCGAGTTATATATAACGTGGGTGTCTTCTTATACACCAAACAGACACGATACATTCACCTTAATGTACTCACTTTTAGATTATAACATTGGCATCTTCTCACACATACACATTATTCATACGTTCATCTCACCAGTTGATCAATTGCTTTTTTCGCGTCTTCTATCGTGCCCACTACTTTACCGCCAACGTCAGAATCTCCACCCACAACTGTTGATAGTTGATTGTCTTCGGTTGTCGTTGTAGGGGAAATAGTCGTGTAGAGCTATAGGGAAATTTATAAGTTTAATGTATTTTAATCATGTTTATATAGTACTCTTGGGTAATATGGGTACGTTAGCGTATAACATCCAATAATTCCTATTCGTGTTTTAACAATTACCAACGCTATTTTAAAGTCGTGACCATATAGGGTTGTATAATTCGATAAATATAAAGAAAACATTGACCATCTTATACCCCAACCTACAATATTATCCGGCAACGATTACATATGTTAACTCACCGATAGGTTTTTTTCGATAGCAGATTTTTGTTCTAAATACAATGCTTCAGCGGCACAGGCAGCTTTTACAATGGTAGCGTTCTTGTAGATGTCAGTAACGTTAACGTACGCAGCGTTCTCGAAGGCAACGATACAACCCGGCTCTTTCTGTATTATAATTTGTATAGATTGTTGATTTCAACATTTATCTAACCGTTACCATACAGTTATACCACGTATGTAAAACATATTTTTTGTATGGCTGAAAATTTAGACAACTAAGTAAAGCAATAGCTGTGAACTGTCTTGCGAAACAGCATTACTCGCCCACAATGGTAGCGGCAGCAACTAGCCTTGAATACAGTACCATTTGGTTACAATACGACTAATGTACTAAATGAGTCACGTTGTTAAATATCTCAAAACAATAACGTTATAACATATAATTTTTTTACCAATTTTCCCCAGAAGCGGTCATTGCAGTAATGGTATCCCCCCCTTACGTCCAAGTTCTTTAGTTCTAGGAACCAAATAGAAGGCACCACTCCACATAAGTAAAGCAGAACACATGGGCTGATCCTTTAAAATATGGTTTGTTGTTAATATATCATGTGTTGTGGTATTTCGAGGATTAATTAAAACGCCCCACCAGAGAAATCTACGATTTCTATGTATGATGGCTTTCGAGATGTCTCTGTAGTAGGTAGTGGTATAAAAAAGCAACATTTGTTTTATATTACATCCATTCATTTAATCGATGTAATATTCAACTTTCATAAAACACAAAAAGTGATTTTGGCATTTTGCTGTATATTTATAGGTCGAAATGTATGTTAAAGAGTGCTTTTAACTCAGATTGTAAAATAAATTACTACAGCAAGGTCAATAAAAAAATTAACATAATTTGCTGAAGCATTTCACTGAAAAAGTGAAGTTACACTGCATTTATTATTTTTGGGGCACTTTAACATACTGTGTCGCGATGCGTCCTTCGTGTTTAAAAATTAAAATTCCTACACTTTCGCCGCCAAAGGATTCGACGCGGGTTTCTTTTAGCGCTCGTGTTTAATGTAACCGATCAAGATAATGGCACGTTGTATAAACATTATGATTCTAATGTATTCTGGGTTAAAGTTAAACACAGCAAGGTTCAAATGCATGCCTAATGTTATAGCTGGTGTTTTGTTATCTTCATAATATCCGAGTATAAGTTTTGTTGCTGTTTTAACTGTTTCTATGTAAAAAAAAATTATGGAAGTATTATTCAAATACATTTAAATATAGTAGGGTCGGGGAAGATGGGGCACTTTTTTATTCCATTTTCTCGTCTCATTTGATAATAAACGAAGAACATTCGTATAATTATTAAACCCTATCCTCACGACTCCCATATAGAACGTAGTTATAACTGATTAAAACACGTTTAAAATATTTTGATATTATGTGCTAAAGGTGTCCCATCTTACCCTACAACAATATATATATGCGGCAACTGCAAAACATATTTAATAAAAAGCCTATGGGTGAATGATTCACAAAATAACCGTAATTTGTTATGAAATTTTTTCGGCATGTGTTGTTGCTGTCGCTTACGAGATACACCATAGCTTTTTGGGTGGGTAACAGTTGGGGATTTTAAAAGTAAGGCTGACAATTAATTAGTGACCACTAGTTTAAAGCAATCACTGCGTTAGGTGTCTTGACAACTCGCCCACAATAGTTGCAGCATCGAGTTTAGAACCCGTATCCTCTATAGTCTAAATGTGATCGCTGTAACCACTGCCCCAGATCATATATCTTTAAATGTCAACCACACATTCTTACCATTTATATTCCTCGCCACCCCTCACACCAACAGTGAACAAAGCTTCAAGGACCAAAGCTGCTATAGGTATAAGCAGCAACCACAAAGTGACTTGATTCCACTCGGTCTGTGCCCGCCATATCGCTATCAAGCCATGAGCAGCGAATAAAGCCCTTGTAACTAAAGCTGAGAAATTGTAGGATTATAAGACAAGCGGGTAAGATGAATTATTAATATTATGATGATAATGTAACTCGCGCGTGTTAATCACAATCTCAAGCCTTTTACAATGACATGCAGCTTGAGTAGAAATCGCCCACAAATCATAATTAAAACATTAGTTATTCGTTACGATAATTCAAAACAAAAAATATTTTTCTCCTCGGCAAAAATTACGATGACCAACATTAATGCTTAACGAGGAAATGATCGAGCAATAAAACAAGAATTATTAAAACGCACTTAATTAAGGTAAATGAACGCATTAAAATTCGACTGATAAATATAGATAAAATATTGGTGTAACGATGAAATAACATAGATGTATATTTATCTTTTTAGTACAACAGCAAGCATAAACTATAACTTAACATAAACAGGGAATTAGCAGCAACACGTTAAAATACTCACTGGTAAAACCACTTCAGTAAAAGTGTACAACCAAAATATACAAACCACTCTTACCGAGTATAATGTCCTTCATCGCAACGTTTTGTCAGTTAAAGATATTTTTTTACAAAACAACGAAACTTTGCAAACGACTTAAAGAACAATTCAGTTGATTAGGCGATCTGAAATATGGTCAAAATGTTATTGTAGTTTATATACCAACTGAGTTTAAGGCCACATTAATAACAGCAACAAATTCCAACTGTGTTTATACGGTATTTTTATATTAGCTTAATCATCAACTAACAAGAATTGGTTCACTGCCTGTAATTTAAATTATTCAACTAACAAAAAAATATATGAATCTTTAATTGTACAACTATATACTAAATAGATAGTTACGAACAAATTAATTTTGACAAAGAATAGCGGCAGTTCTTATAATACATTATTCCACTTGCTATAGTGCGAATGAACTTCTTTACATGGCAATTTTTCGTATATAACCAGCCTATAATTGTATTATGCAGTACTAAGCCTGACTGTATTACAATAGGCAATGTATTAACTATATTGTCTTACCGTCTATTGGTGTTTGTAAATGGACTACTTTATAAACATCTGCGTTCAATTACGCATTATGTAGATCGTATATGATGCGATTCTATAGCATGTGTTATAGACTGTATTATGCCTATATTAACCCGTCAGTGAGTTTTACGTGTTAAAATTCGACAGTGAGCATGAGGTGTATGATTTTATATACCATATGTACCCTATACAAGAGGACAGCCATGTTACAATTTGACAGTGGACATAATGTGTACGACTTAATTATATTCTCGTCCCAACAGCCATGATTTAAACCCTAATTAAATGGATTAAGATAAAATTAATTTAGATTACAAGCACAAGCTTTATCAACTAATCGGGGGAAGTAGGCGCTGTGTTTGATGGGCGGCCATTAAAAATGTAAAAGAACATGAAAAATTAAAGCGCTGGGACGTTGTATCGCCTGGGCCGGGCATACAGTAATATAGTAAAGCAAAACAAGCAAGAACATCTATTTAATTATATTGAATTACTACTAGAGATTCTTTCCTATGCGGTTGAACCTCTACAGATTTATGTCGCACCTTACGAAAAAATACAATCGGATTTATATCCAATTTACCTAATTTTATGTATGGATATTATATGGGTATTATTTGAATATTGCGTTAATATTGCGATGTTATAAATTGCTACAAATTAAAGAAAATCGCATACAGTATAGTACTGTGGGGTAAAGATGGGTACCGTACTACCGTTAGAATATGATATATACAATAGTGTTAAATCACAGTGTAGTTCCCTAAAATAATTAAATATAGAAAGTTTCAAACACAAAATTAGGTAACGCAAAAATTACTGAACCCGCGTGAATATAAGCTTCGCCATTTTGTTGCTGAAGATATGCTTTGCGTTCTTATTAACGTATTATATAATCTATTACTTCAATTAGAATTGACCAACTTAATTTGACAGAAATTTCAGAAGGGTATACCGTGTCGTAGCACATCACTCATATATAACTTATAACCTATGATTTTAAACCAAACAGATACTCTTGCAATTCGCCGTATAAGAAAACAACCGTAATACTTATTTATTAAAATATAAAATCTGTTTCGTTTGATCAACTTTTTAAACTGATACTTACGTAAAAGCTAACTAATCGACTAAATAAAACGTTTCTTAACTGATAATTGACAACAGCTTTTCCCTAAATTACTATTTCCCAAATCGCAGTAATTTTTAACACGAAATACAATAAGTTGTATTTTCTACACTAACCAGCATTTCGTGGTATATCATATCTGATGGCGTGACAGGTTGATTATACAAAAAGGTCTGAAGTTTTACTGAATTAATACAACAATGCGCAACTTTTCTTATTGATTAGCTATAGTGCTGTAATAATCATTATAGTACGACAAAACTATAGTTCAAGGCGTGTATTTGTATGGAATACGAAATCTAAATACACCCCGCAACCCGCAAAATTATTCCTTCGCAAGTGAGATTTAGGCCAGACCTGGACCATAAAAAATACACCAAGGTATTACACGAAGAAAGCCACTATAAGTTTAAGTCAAATTACAATATCAAAAGTAAACTTCCAACACAACAGAAGTGAGCATAATAAAATCACTTTAGGCATGCACGCTAGATACAAGCAATACAGTGTATTGCATAATATTAAAGATTGGCTTTTATGTTGGGCGCTACATGAGTCTGTTATTTTTTCTATATTGTATATGGTTGAGGTTAAAGGTAGGTATGCGGAGTATAAGACTTGAGGTATGCTATGAAACCTGATTTAAACCACAGTTGTCCCGTATTAGACTAATATCCCACCTGTTAAACCACCAAATTTTTAAAAATACTTCGTTACATCAAATCTTACCTCCAGTATAGCTTTGTCAATTTACTTTGATTTTCTTGGTTTCCTTGTTATGAAATGATATCGTGTCGAAGCCGCAATCTTCTAATGATAAGACGAATGTCCTTGAAAGATGAAACTAAGTTGTCGTCTCCCTTTTTCCTCTTCGTACATACATTCATTTCTCGTGTACATTTATTATAAATTTATTAATAATTCAATACTGCTTGACGCGTGCGAGAGGAAAAATCGTCCCCATAGATGAAAATGGAACAAGCTAAGAAACTCCTAGATCCTATGCTCTGATTACACAAGGCACCAGGTTTGTATTTAATTATCTCCGCTCAGTGCAAACTAAACAAGTGCCCAATAGAAGGGCGGCGAGTTATAGCTTTTTAAAATGCATTATTCATATGCAGAAGGGAGGGAAGCCGCTTTTACAAGACTCTGTTATAATTGCAACTCGGTCGTCGTGTAAATAATTGCTGCAAGCGCAGCTCGCTAATTAATTAAAGTGCTTGACGAATATTGAAATTTGGAAATTCTAGACAACTAAACAAACTATTTGAAATTCTGGTAAAAAATGTTAATTACCACTTTGAAAAAAAGTAACATAATTAAAAAAATATCGCATATTAGGGTGGGGGAAGACGGAGCATATTTTTCATTTATTACATAATATCCTAATATCCTGACCCTGTTTTAAACAATTAACAACGGTCTACGGTATTCGCGAGTGTAAGGTTTTATAATTCTATGTATTTTTATTGTTTACTACCTAATAATCAGAGAAAATAGAATGAAAAGGTGTCCCATCTCCCCCCATTCCACTATAATTACAATAAATACACGTTTGGTAAGGCCTGGTTTGTTTGGGCCGAGTAACATACCCTTATAGTTTTAACAGACCGTGTAGCTAAGTCACTTATGTTACGATTAGTTTAAAATCTTAGTTTTAATTTGCGTGTGTTGCTGATTTACCCCACGTAGCCTATATGCGCTTTTTATAAATGATGCAGTTTAAATCAGTAAAAAATACCTTTTGTGTAATATACTGTAACAAAATACATCTATATGCAATAGTAATTACAAAAATACAGTAAAACCTAAACACGTATTACCAAGGGAGGAATAAAATCTACGTAATTAGACCTCTATAAACAATTCCCACAACCGGGACTTTCCCTACACATTTTTATTAGTGCACTTTGTTAAAAGTTTTCTAGATTAAAAAATAATACAAAATGGTTTTGTTATCTGCGCGACTATTACGGATTCAACAATTTAAGAAGCTTATAGCTGACAATCAGAATGCTATGAAAGGTCTTATGAGTGGCAAACACCCGATTATAAAAACGAAACAATACCTTGATCAAGGAATCGTATTAAGAGACGGCGTGAAAATCATGACAATGCATTACGGAAATTATGAAAGCAATTATGAATCGCATAGCGGGATTCGGTGAGTGAATATGCCAATATATGAAATTTGTTAAATCTGCAATAAATATAGTGAAGTAAGTTTTCCTTTTTCAATTCCTCTCCTAGTTTATTGCTAACTATGTTATTTTTAATTGCCAAGGGTTAAAACCAATAATTCATAATGTAGCTGAACATTTTGCCTAAGTTTTACAATGTTTTTAAATTCAAACATGGGTATCGCAAGTTCACGATTTTTAGAATTTTTGTAATATTTTGTATGACTTTTTTAAAATACAGGTTTTACGGAAACAGAACCTTATTGCATTCATGTGGAACCACATTGAAAATTAAACTTTTTAATGCCCTGGACTCCCGTTTATTTATTAATTTGTTTCCAGGAAAGTAGTTGAGCTGAACTTGTCTCAGTTTCAACACAAGAATCCTGACGTTCAGATTCTAGTCATTAAAGATCTCACGCCATCTCCGTTCTTTACATTTTTTCTTGGTGGGAATGTGGTTGATATATTCTTTTGTGTATATTTATATCAAGTAATGTATATATGGTTACTAATCCTTTATTAGGGGCCAACTTTGGTCATCTGGTGTACAAAACATTAAATTATGGGATATGTGCGCCAAAAGCTATTTACATCACTACTTTTGGGTTAGATCCTAATTGTTAAAATAATTGCACAAAGTATTTTTCATTATATTTTTATGGTAGGTGTAGCGTAGGCCTATATCATTGAGCTGGCTGGTGTTTACAATAAACTTGTTTTTCATTATTAGAAAATGGTGAAAGGTTTTATATAGATGTGGAAGGGAAGAATCAAGTTGAAATTCTATCTCAAATTCAAAAAGTCATCGGCAAACCAAAGTAAACAGGAAGTTTATCTATAATTCATTTTATTTGGTGTTGGATATACCAAGTGTGTTGACTCTGTGTGGAAGTCAGTGGCGCAACCAGCGCGTTCAAAAGGGGGCTGTCATAGTTACGTCCAGTCAACGTTTATCTATGACACGATAAAACACTCCCTTTATTGGTTGTGCACACTAATATATATCCCATTTTACGCGGTAAATTAAAAACACTACGTTATTAAAAAGACGTATCTAAATTAGTATAAACTGTTGAAACATTGGTGCAAGTTTTACGCATGTCCATCGTGAATAATCTAACGATTATTTACATCAGAATAAACCTTTGAAAAACCATTACGATTGTTACGTCACAAACGAGATTATTGGTAAACAATCGTGTTTTATTTGCTCCCATACGATCTGTAGTTTTTGTATAATTTCTGTTTCTGATGATTAGTTTAAATCAGTGCTTCCCAAACTATGGTACGCGAAGGCCTCCCAGGTGGTACGCGAGCACCTTATTAAGTTCAAACCAAACGATCGCAAATGATCTTTTAGTGATTGTCGTAAGCATTATTTTAATCCACATAAATTACGTACAGCGTGACATTTCATGCTATATTCCCTACACCGGTGTTCCTAACTTTTTAAACTTAGGCGTTGCTTTATGCGTGTACAAAGTATTTTTGCAAGCCTATCTTTACTTATGCGCATTCGTGAAAAGGCAAATATCCAACCTGTTTTTAAGCACATGCATGTTAAATAATCAAGGGGACAATTGCTATTATGACGCAGATATTCAACGTGTGAATTGCTATTATGTCGTAATCAATTACCAGGTCAAACAATCGTTATTATGGTGCAATGAATCCACGTGTGAATCCCTACTATTTCGTAATAATTATGCTGCTTGGCTGAGGAAAACATCGTAAATATACAGCAGCGCTACTTCTGGAACATATTTAGGTTGTTTATTCCACCCTGTTACCCTGTTTAATTGGCAAATTACAATTATTTTACACGCAGCTTTGAGAAAGGCAGTGCCAAGTTTGTGTTACAAATACCCGCGGAAAAATAGGTGTGCCCGCGGTACGGTTTCTAATTTCACTATTTAAAATGAGTTGTTCACGAGGTTCTAGTAGTTTAGTGTGTAGGTGGTACGAGAACGCTGCATGAACCAAAAATATGTATACGCGAGTAGATAAAGTTGGAAACCACCGGTTTAAATGCAGATAAACCGCGATTATGTGAATTTTAATTGGTACAAATATAAAAGCAAGTAGCGACGCTATCAGTAAATTGGAGCCAACAGAAATCGTAATATGATATTACAAAGTCCCGGCCTTGCTTGGACAGAGTCGTTCGTTGTCACCGCTAGAGAACCAGAGTTTCATTACGTCACTTGTCACGAGAATAAATTCACAACGATTGCTTCGTTTGTTAGGTGTAGAATGTATGCTACCGCATGCGTCTTCCTTTATTTCCTACGCCGGCGCAGAGCGTAAAAATATGACGCTCATACACGATGTTTCGATGTCGTAGTTGGTTGGGCAGTGGGCACATTATGAAACGTCATAATTAATAGTTACGTTGCAATAGACCAAGTGACGTAACAATTGAACGAAAAATTGTTCCAATTCCAAGCGAACGAATCTAATATTGAATGCAACGCGTGTGTGTGCGTCTTAGCACTTTCTGGCTGCGTGCGTGTCTGCGGAAAAGGGGGCTGTCATGACAGCAAAACAGCCCCCCTGGTTGCGCCCCTGGTGGAAGTTACCCAATGATTCACACATTGGTAGCATAAATAGAATTTGATTTGCCAGTATAGGTGGCTTTTAAGTTTGCTTAGGTCTGCTCATTCCCTTATAGACCATGGAAAATTGAACAGCTTTACTGGATTTTTTATATACTGATAGTTTGGGCAAGTTACTACAAGTGTAACTTTGTGGGTGATGGTTGCTTTAATACCATATAACTTATTCTTGTGTTCCAGGGAATTAATAGAAAAAGAATCAATCGCTGCTGAAGCAAACCCTGCTAACTTTGGTCCTGAGTTTAACAGGAAATGCATATGTGAGGTTCAGGGACAATTGCCGTGCTCATTTGTAGATGATGTGTGGCCTATATTGGAGAGAAAGGAACTTAAGAAAAATATTAATCTTAATCCTAAAAAATATGTCTTTGGGATGGAGGATGAAGACACTTAAAAGAACTTTGAATAAATTTTTATTTTGTTTGATCATATTAACTTCTAGTCAAAAGGCTCTAAAACTGATGTTTTAAGACATGTGCCCAATGAGGTCTTGAAATATCTATAAAACGGCATATTTTCATGTTTAGTCATAGGTCAGTTTTCTAATCTCTTGCCCTTTACGACATTTACGCCACGAAGACAGCTCATGATCTAGTTTGGATAACTATGTCGTTCTTGTTGAGGCCCTGGCTTAAGGTGGCTGTACACAGTATCCGGAATTCGTCCGTTTTGTCCGGATTCCGCTGCCGCATGCGGAATTGGACACGGGTTTGCATACGAATTCGCATGAATGTAACATATACCCTTTTTGCATGGTCACTTTTATGCGCGTAAGTACTCGCATATTTACTCGCAAAAACAAAGTAAACACGCATAACGTCATAAGCGTGTAATCTGCTGTAGGAGGTTGGTTGTTACTCGCATTATGCGAGTAAAGAAAGGTATTGTGGAAGTACAGTTTCACTTTGAAGAGCCTAATCTTTTTCGGGTATTATTTTTACAGTTTTTAGTTGGTAATAGCACCATAAAGTATCAAAACTTATCTTATAAACTAGATTTAACAATATTGCGCTAAAATAAGCTAACTCAATGTTGATACGCGCATAAACCAATGACCATGAAAAATAACGCCGTAAGCGATCGAGTTATCATATGATTTTTTACCATGCAAAAAGGGTATTATTTAACCTACCGCAACGAAAGTCAGTACCACGTCGTTCCGTTTTATACACGTCATGATAATGCTTTTTAGGTCAGGCACGTTAATTAAACTTTTTTATTTGCTGGTACAGGCAAGTAATTAACTAAAGCGAAACACGCGTTGAGTGAATTGGTTAACTAAATAATAGCAATATTTACACCCCAAACAGGCAGTCTTCCGCTGCAATAAACACCATTTGTGAATTACACTTTATGGTCTTACCTTCCACCTAATTACTGCGTCGGCCACGCGCGCCTACTTTAAAATTAAATCTTGTTCGTTGTGTTTTAAGGGCACAAAAAGTGTCCTTCGGTTAAAACTCTTTTTTAAGTAGCGAACGGCACTCAGAAAAGTAAAACGAATAATTAGATATTTAATTCGGATTGTGCAGGCTGATACAAAAACGACATGCCTGGATTCTATTACTTTGGTTTGCAACAAAAAAAAAACAGAGACCATATAATAAGGGTATATACTCTGAACAACGTAGTAGTATTGCTCTCTTTTTATGTTAGCAACGTACGTCCTTGCTCATATAGCTTTTAATCAAGATTTTGTAAGGTCACCTGTGGCAAAAATTATTTCTGATTTTTGATCAAACTGTTTTCCCTGACAATTATAGATACATCTAACTATAGTTTAAACATATTTTTTTTAAGTTAAAGCAAAACGAATAAACTTATATACATATTCGTCTAGTGAGAGTCTGTGTTGCTGTTTTACGTTAATTTTTTGATGGTATTTAAAAGAGAACATTAATTTCAAAACGTGCATTAATTTCGTAACTGATTTAGATCGTTTTTGTTATTTGGTTTCGGTTTAATAAGAACTTCTGGGAAAATGATGAATGCTGCCAGCAAAGCATCTGTCTATGTTCCACAATTGTGAGTTTATTAATTAATATTTCCTATTTCATAATAATACCGAATATAAGGCGGCGGCGCCGACATGCGTAAGATTTAATGTTGCAATATTTAATGTTTATTAGTAAACTAATATTGCATTAAAATATGTAAATTCCTTGACCACCTTTTAAATATTTCCAGGGTTCAGGTTCGGCATTCATCTGGAAAATTGAAGGAACGTAAGTTGGTTTAGAAAATTCTTTAAGACCTAAGAAAAAACATTATTTGCACCAAAGTCAAACCTTTTAACTGGGCCAAACAAAATTCCCAATTTTAACTTTTATTGTCCCCAGTTGGCATCAGGTTGAAGGCGATCAAGAATATCCAGAAGATCACAAAAACTATGAAGATGATTTCAGCTGCAAAGTTTGCACAAGCTTCCAAAGCAATTATCCCCGCAAGAGCTTATGGAGTTGGAGCATTGGGTATGTGCATACTTTACAAGGCTTACCTGTTATCTGGCACTTACTGTACTAAATTAACCAGTAAACTTTAGAATAAAAAAGTTTAATTTTTTTCGTAGCAATACACACTTTACTAAAAATTCTGCATTCAAGACTCCCACATTTCGCTAAAAATTAATTTCTTGCATAATTTGTCTATATGTCAACACCCAATTATTTACCATTATACATACAATACAATAAATACGTCATGTATCCACCTACCAGTTTTACCTCATTATTTAATCTGTTTCAGTAAAGATGCAATGTGCACGAATGTGTTTTACGAATATATTACATTACCATTCAATCTATGTATTTATTTTCCAGCTGTTTATGACAAAGCAAAGATTGAGAGCGAGGCTCGACCCAAGCAGGTTTACATCGGAGTATCATCCGATCGAGGTTTATGTGGAGCCCTGCATTCAAACATTGGTCGTGCATTAAAGTCTAAGTTCGAAGAACAACCAGATAATGTTGAAACCAAGGTTGTGACCGTTGGTGACAAAGTGAAAGTATTTCTGCAAAGGTTGGTTTGGTACAAATAAATAACATTAAAGGAGTAACTATCGCTCCCCCCAGTTTTACAACTATAAAAGCTTTTAGGCTGCTGTTATGTGTTTAAGCAGAGAACCACAGTAGTCACTAAGGTTGTCTAGTGACTACAAATGTTATGAAATGTTTGTGAATGAATGAAACTCACCCTTGCATGGCGAGACAAAGACAGTTGTTTAAACACGGATGTTTTAATCCATTCATCTTGTTTCTGCTTACAAATTACCACGTATGCAACTTTGTGGGGATGAAACAACTGCCGTCATGTATTTAGTTTTAACTCTCAATATTTTTAGTGGGCTGTCAGATTCCCTATTACTTGAATGCAAAGAGCTTGGACGCCTCCCACCAAGCTTTAATGACTCAGCTGTTATTGCTGAAGAATTGTTGGAATCTGGGTACGAGTTCCAACAAGGAGAAGTCTTCTATAATTGGTTCAAGTATGAAAGATAACATGTGTTTACAGTTTTTAAAGTTAGCTAACATATATACCTTTTATTTAACTCGTATACCACCTTTTTCAAATGCATGCTCATTTTTAAAGCTGCAAAATCAGAAAAATTATCATGTCACTTTTTTAAAATCTTAACAATTTGCTTTTAAGCCACTATTCAGGTCCCCAATACATTTGTCCATTGCAACTTTCTGTTGTCTCCAAAAGTGACTCCTAGTTAGCCACCAAACCTTTGGCAAGGTTGACAGGCTTACCTTTGAATTATCTGCACTGTATTAATTATTAAACATTAATTGAATTTTTTTCATTCACCATTTAGGTCGGCAATGACTCAAATCATTAAACAACAACCTTTCTTCTCTGTGGAAGTCATCAACCAATCACGTGAGTTTAACTTTAAATGATGAAAACGACTTTATTAAAATATCTTTCACTTCTTGCCAGATGGCAGACGAAACCTCAAAAATACACTGTTTTTTTTTTTATACAAGCCGTCGAAAAAATTATCTACATTTTTCCTGGCAGCAGCAGTAACAAAAATTTAAATTTACGACCTAAATATTTTAAATATTTATGATTT